>NC_140501.1:17074983-17312483 GCF_964271855.1 Acomys minous | reverse complement strand
AGACTAGCTTTGTAGACTAGGCTGGCCTCGAACTCACAGAGATCTGGCCATCTCTGGCTCCCAAATGCTGGGATTAAAGACATGAGCCACCATGCCCGGCAGTTCCCTAGGTTTTAAAGTGAGGAAATAAATAAATAAATACACAAATAAATAAAGAAAGAAAGAAAGAAAGAAAGAAAGAAAATTTAAGTCCAAATTCACTAATCTGAGATCACAGTGCTACAGCGAATTAGCCCATTACTGTTCATCTGCTGAAGGCTACCTCACTGGAGTCAACTATTGCTACTACTGGTCACACATAAATCTGTGTTCTGCCAATGGTTTTTCCTCAGAGTCTACATAGCTACCCACCTTGCCACCAACATGTACTCCCTTACTTAGTTCACAAATGTTCTTTAAACACTCACAGTGTGAAAAGAAAGTGTGTCAGCCTGTTTTTAGCACGTGTGTCTCACTGCAGGGTTTGTGATTATAGCTGCCTGCAGCGATCTCTCAGGAGCGCTCTCTCTTTTCAGGCTGAATGATGCTGTGATATGAGATGTGCACCCGTAGCAGCTACATTTATTACAGACTTTTGAAGCCGTCGACACTCATGACCATAAAGACAGATCTGCATTAATTTCTTTAATGATACTAATGATAATAGCTAACACTTATCAAATGTTAATTTGATCTAATTAATCAAGACCTTTGCCCTCGTCTTGTGCTTTCTCCAGATGTCTTGACCTCTGGCTGCCGTGAGTCTATCAATCCAGCCTTCATGAAGCTATCCTTGGCTGACTGTAGAGTTTCGGGTGCACCCTTGCACAAGCTGTATTTGTCTAACTTGCTCCTAGGTACATGACTCATTCTAGATAACTCTGGGGCTGGGAAATAAGTATTGAACTTCTATAGAGGAAGATGATTTCATCATGACTCATGATGTAGGGCAGGCCCCCAACATATTGTGAAGTTTAGATCCATCTGTTGTACCTACTAGGTGCCCACTACAGACAGCAAATGCAGATTCACTAAAGAAATTACCTTTATAGTTGTGGTCACAGACAGGCTGCCCATGGTCCAGTGGTCCAGTGGATGGTGCCCATCCGTACACACATGAGCAGCCCTAGTCGGAATCAGTGGGGACTTAAAGAAAAAGAGAATATAAAATTCTGTTTTAGGGGGAGATGTTGGGTACAGACATAATTGAACACATTGTATACCTGTATAAATTTGTCAAAGAACACATAAAAGCAATTAAAAAGATGAATTCCCCCTATAATAGCTCATCTATCCAGAGCCATCTGGTGGAAGTTCAAACATAGCCAACATCATTCCTGCAATGGAATCTCACAGCCTATGTCCAAACGGTGGATTCGAGATCTGGAAACTTGTTGCCTTTCCTAAGTCACAGACTCACCTTTAGGACTGAGGATGTGATGTAGATGTTGTAAGGAATTGTGTAGTCTTTCCACGATGCCACTTCCAGGATGCTTTCTCAGGGACAAGTGTTCATTGAGCAGCTATAGGTACTAGTAACATTGCAGTGCCAAATGTTTACCAAGTCACGGAGATATCATTGAAATAATGATTGATATTAGGAAGGAATCATTTGGTTCCTAAAAGAAGCTTTTTAAATATCATTAGGATAATTTTTATGGATTTTAAGAAATTTGAGGTTTTGCAGAAAAGAATTCATTTGTGCTCACATTCTAAATGAAAAAATGAAACATATGATGTAATACTTACATTGTTTAATACTAAAATGATGCCTTCAAATTTTCATCTAACTAATATCTTATGATATTATTTTGTCCTAAAAGGAATCTATGCTATAGGCTGTCCCCAAAGTTTTCCTTTCATGTTCATAGACACATACGTGCACAAAAACACATGTGTGCACATAGCTTTCACACACATACAAACCATTCCCCATCTGGTTTTTATAGGCAATTTAAAAATACTGTTAATCTATACCTGTTGGCTAAGATTAAGTGTAAGATCTATAAAGAGGCAGAATTTTGCTCCTATGTGTTTGCACTTTTTATTTCATGCATTAGTTGCTTTCACAATTAAGTGTCTATGATAACATTAATATTAAGCATACAGGCAGACAAGGGATCTGACTTTTATAGCATTAGGCTTCTAATAGAAGTATAGCTTCTAATACTTCTGGGGATCACTTTGTTATCTTTAGTTACATGTTAGTACAGGTTCTCTCTCTCAGTGTCAACATTAGGTAGTGTGATGGTGACTCTTGATTGTCTTGAAAAGAAGCTAGGAGATTAATAAAACATATCTGTGTGCATTCTAAAAACAACTTTTAATGTTTTGAAATTGCAATATAGTTACGTCATTCCCGGGCCTCTGCCCCGCCCCAATTCCTTTCCTCCCTCCAACACCTCCTGTTCACTACCTCCTGCTCTTTTCTAAATTCATGGTATATTTTCTTTATTTGTTGTTACACAAAGACATACACACTGAGATGTAATAGGAATAAATTAATAAAATATATTTTAAAAATAAATAAATAAAAGGAAACATACACACACACACACACACACACACACACACACACACACAGACACACACACACAAACACAGCCCAAAAGGTATTGGTTTGAACAGTTAGCATTCCATTTACAGTTTTGTCTTTGTTTTCATCTGTAAATTATCCCATTGCTTTCTTATGGGTGTCCTTGTAATTTTTGGAACACAGGGGCTATTTTAGAATAGCAAGACATCATTTTAGTATGCCTACTTTTTCTTGAAATAAAACTATTTTCTGAAGAAGAAATGGTCGTGAAATAATAAACACAATTTGGAGTAATTGGAGGGTTTTGCCTTGATGACAATGGGGTCAGCAGTTCTAACACTGATGTTCAGTGACCTTTCCAGTTTTAGTTGACTATATAAATGCTTTTCTGGGTGTGAAAAGACAACTTTGTATTTTCTTTTCTTTTTAAAAAAATTTTTGGGTTTTTTTTGTTTGTTTGTTTCTTGTTTTTTTGAGACACAGTTTCTCTGTTTAGCCTTGGCTGTCCTAGACTCCCTTTGTAGACCAGGCTGGCCTCGAAATCACAGCAACCCGCCTGCGTCTGCCTCCCAAGTTCTGGGATTAAAGGTGTGTGCTAGCACGCCTGGCTGACTTTGTATTTTCAAAATAATAGATATCTTAATCATGAAAATGTGCTTGGTAATAAGTTTATTGGGCTATCACTGACAGAATAAACAACACAGATCCACAGTGGACATGAGCTTTGGCCTCTCTTTACGTTTGTGATACTGACACAGTCATGACCAAGGCTGTACACAGTCACCACTCTCAGAACTTTCTTCACACTCATCCTCTCTTTGCTCCAGAGTGTAGATCACTGTGAAATTTCTAAAACTCTACATAGATGACGACAGCTATTCTCTTTTATGTCTTATCTCCTTTCCCTCGGGATCATTATTTTGAAAATTGTCCATGTTGTTATCAGTCATTTTGGTTGGTGAAAAACATTTCATTATATCACATGTTTCATTTTGTTCTGTATCATGTTTTGTTTATCTGTATACCTATTGATAGAAATCTGAGCATTACCAGCTGGCTGCTCTCATAAGGCTGCTATGAGCATGTGCACGCGCGTCTTTATAAGGCGTGCTGACGCCATGGCTTCAAGGCTTTTGGCCTGAGAAAATGGGTTGCAGAAATGTACTCTCTGAGAAAAATGAAGCTATAAGCTCCAAGAGGATAGGTCTGTGCCTAAAGCAGGGTATTGAGTGTAATTCAGTAGCTTGGCTTTGGTCTTAGTGGGTTGAAGGTGTCATTTAGAAATCTAGGTAGAGATCTTGGGTAAGATATTTTTCTATTGAGTCAGAAGTTTTCAGTGTGAAGTCGAAATGTGATATCAATTGAGTGTTATCAAGACATCTATTATTTAAATATGTGGTGGATGAATAATGGTTATTTAAAGATTTGCACCTAGATATCATAACCCTTGACCTGGTGAACAAATGACAAAAAGACTTTGACAATGTGATTGAGTGTCTCTCAAGATAGGAATGTTATCATAGATTATCCCAGTGTGTACAGTGTCACAACAAGTATTCTTCTAAGGCAAAGGTAGAAGAAAGAGAGACAGAGACAGAGAGATAGATAAAGAGACAGAAACAGTTACACAGAGGGGGACACACACACACACACACACACACACACACACACACACACAGAGAGAGAGAGAGAGAGAGAGAGACAGAGAGAGACAGAGACAGAGAGGCAGAGAGTGAGTGTAGACACTCTGCTCAGGACCCCCTGCCCAGTGTAGAGTCAGGCTTGTTTGCAAGTCCACGTGATGGAACTATGCATCTTATTTGGTACTACACTCAAACTCCTTCATTTCCTCAGCCTTTTAGGATGACTGGTCCAAATAAAGTCTCTCCCTTAGGTAAACGGAAGCCCCAACCACACCTCTCCTTCCTGCTCTTTTGGCATCTAGATATGCTTCTGCCTCTATCTATATTTACAAAGTATTTTAATAAATATATTTCCACATTTTGGTTAAATAATTTAAAAGATGTGAATTTTAGTTAATTGTGTTCTGGGGGAGAGAATAAGGAATATTCAGCCTTTGGCTTTTTTTTTCTTGCCAATGGAATTAAGGACTGAATGATCCTTATTAAAGAATCTAAACCTTTTAATACATTGCAAGAAACCCAATTCTCCTTTACATAATGGAAAACAAACAAACAAACTACAAAAGCTAGTCCAGGACAGCCAAGGCTACACAGAGAAACCCAGTCTTGAAGAACCAAAAAAAAAAAAAAAAAAAAAAAGACCCAACCTTCTCCCCCGCAAAACATGAAAAACCTTTAGCAATGAAATAGTTACAAAATATTGCCATTATGATTAACAAAACTATTTCTATCAGTTGCTCCATTGATTTTTATTTTTTCACTGCTGTGACAAAATACTGTTACAAAAGCAATTTAAGCAGGTGAAGATTGGCTTTGACCCACAGTTGGAAGAAGGTACAGTGCGCTATGGCAGCGAGGCATGCTGTGGGAGCAGGAGATGACTAGCCAGGTTGTGTCTCCATTCAAGAAGCTGAGAGAAACGAATGCTAGGCTCACCCAGTTCTGTTGGCCCAACCTCAACCTTTCCCCAGTCTGCTCACTTAGCCCAGACTGGGGTTTAGGACGGGTCTTCCTTCCTTAGTTAAACTTTTCTTGAAACATTCTCAGTGTTTATACATGTTTATACACAGGCCTCCTTGGCGATTCTGAACGTCCTCAAGTCGACAATAAAGACTAACCATCAGGGTTGGTTACTTTTTATTTGATCCTATGTCGAAGACCTGGCCTGTCCTCTCCAGAGCCATAAGCCCAAAGTCTCGTGAGCCAGTGGCTCATCAAGACAGTTACTCTCACACCTCAATTCAGTTGTAAGAGATGAAACGTGTTGAATGGTAAAAAAAAGAAAGAGGGAAAGAACCGCTATACTTAGTCAGCCTCTGCATAAGGGGTTTGCTTGGTCTTCAGCTCTAGGCTGGATCTTCCCACTGTGGCAGGCCGCGACGGAACACGTTCATGTGTCTTATGTTCTGCCTGGCGTCTGAGTAACGTCTCTGGCCGCTCTTTCTAGAGTCCTCAATGGATTGCTGAGTACATTGAGTATCCTGGGGCCAGGAAGGTTCTGTAAAGGTAGGTCAATGCTCAGAGCTTTTGGGCACAGGCCAGCAGCATCAAGGACCACATAGCAGGTTGGAAAGTGCTCTTCCGGTGTTACCAATGCTCTAAGCACAGCCAGGGTCAAAGCCCCAGTAGACTCCAAAGCGCTGCTCACGGGTGTCGGAGTGGGAGTGAAGTCCTCTACACACCTCCCCTGCATAAGGACACACAAAGATGAATGGCAGGGCTGCTTCTCTCCGCAGACTGCATACAGGGCGCTTTGTGTTCATGACCGTTGCAATACTTCCCTTCTGGCAGAGGGAAGCCTGCTTCTCCGGAGCAGCGGAAAGTAACGCTTGTTTCTGAATTGGTCGGAGTTCAATCTCAATTATGTCTGGAAACAACACACGTCCCTTTCCCCTTCTGTATGACTGCAGTGTTAACTTTCAAGCGAATGCGTGCAAGTTGAAGTTGAAACAGCCACACAACATTGACATTTATTGGGCACTCCCTACGGAGCCTTCCTGCCAGTGTGGTCACAGAAGGTGTTGCCTCTGCACTGGGGGCTTAGAGGCTCAGTCTTTCCAGACTTCATGTACCACCCTAGAGCTAGGCTGGAGGAGCTTATTTGAACAGGATCTCATTCAAATCTGCCTACTCCACCCACACAGAGAGGAATTTCAGTTTTTCCTCAAGTAGTACAGAGCTGGTATCCTGGACCAACAAAAGATGCTGTAATAGAACTTGCTGCTATTCATTACAGGGATGGGTGGTTCCTTGGGATTTTGTTCTTCCATGCTTAGCTGCAAAATAAAAGCAATCTCTTCCACATTTTTAAGTTTAATCTTTATTGCTCTTTCTTTTTTTTTTTTTGAAAGTCCTAGTATTTCACTTGACCATGTTTCTGAATTCCTTCATACAGTCTAAAGCACACCGTATATAAAACTCGCTCTGATGGAGAAGCGAGCGTTGTTTCCTCCGGAATCGCACAGCACAAGAGTCAGGAAACGCACCTGTTTCTGGGCTCCACACATACTCAGCCAGGGTGTGTTGCTGAGCCTGCTCTTGCAGCTGTTGTTTTATCATAAGAATACTGCTGCCTTTATGGAGGCTTAAGCCTCGTGAACTCAGAAACTTGGACCTCCTTGTTAAAGGGAGGTTCTGTGACTCTGTCTGGACTGCTGATAGTAGTGAGATAAAAATCTAGTGCTGACCCCCACGTACCAGCCCTGAGCCCAGTGGGAGGAAGTCTCGCAAACAACACACAGTTCAGCAGACAGCATGTGCACCCGACTATGCAAAAGTAATGATTAACTGCATGCCAGTGTGCTTGTCGGGGAACGCTACAGCTCTGTAACGTGCTTACATAGTCTATGAAAGAAATTAGCTCATGAGAGGGACTCATAAGGATAAAAGAAAAACCTTAAGTAGAGGCTTGACAGATCCTGCTTTTCTCACAGGGCAGAAAGTTGAGCATAATGACCTCCTTTTTACAGTGCGAAGATCCGACTCTGAAGTCGGGGCAGATCATCCGCTTGTTAAAACAAGACACTAACATTCTTGTTATTCCTTAAAGGAGGAGGGGATGGTGTGCACTCAGTTTGAACTTTAAACGTACCGGGATGGAGGGGGAAATTATCCAACAATTATCCTAGACATTGAAGACCATGAAACCAAAAATAATTATGAAAGTGACAGCAAAGAAGTAAATAAGAGGAGACATTCATAATTCACGATCCCTCTGGATCATACGAGCTTTGACAATCCCAGACAATTTCATCAAAATTCACAAGCGAAGCTGAAGGTAGACGCTAGCCGAGCATTAGTAACCTTGTCGTTTCCCAGGGTGTGCATTAGGAAAGATAATCTCCCAACACGGCGAGTCAAAATGAGTTTCATAATGATATTTTCCTTGCTTAATCTAATGTCTCCTCCTGAGTTCCCATTGTGGTTCAGTACATTAATGACAACAGGAATCCAGGAACTGCTAAGACAGATGTAAATCCCGTGGTGTTCATTTAACTGAGGATCCGGTGAGATCCATGCATGCCCTGGCAGCTCGGGTCTTCCAGGATGCAGACGTCTAACTAGACTTGGCAACCGTGGACCAAGATTCAGTCCAGGAGTTATAAATGGCTGCTCAAGACATCCACAGGCTGACTCCCTTCCTCCCTTCTCCCTCCCTCCCTCTCTCCTCCTTCTCTCCCTCCCTCCTCTCCCTTCTTCCCTCACTCCCTCCCTTCCCTTTTCCTTCCTCCTTCTATCCCTCCCTCCCTCCCTCCCTTTTCAACCCCTGCAGGTCAGTGAAAGTAGAACTGAGGACTGGAGAGACAGCTTAGTGGTTAGGAGCACTGACTGCTCTAACAGGGGACCCGGGTTCAGTTCCCATCACCCATCAGGCAGCTCGCAACCTTCTGTAACTCCAGTTGTAGCTGATGCAATGCTCTCTTCTGACTTCTGCAGACTCTGCATGCATATGCATTTACAGACCTGAAGGCCAAACACTCATGCACATAAAATAAAAACAGCTAAGTATTTCAAATGAAGAAGAAAATAGAGTAGGGCTGAGGAGGGGAAAATAGAATTGTGCAGAGGAAAATATGCTAAGAGAAATCAACGAAAGAAAAGGGAGTGCTTTGGGTTTTTTTTGCCTGCACCGAAGTTCTCTGTGAACTTCCTAAGATCTTGTTACACAGTTTCACTTGGTCCCACTTCTTCTTTTCCACCCACATCCTGCATCTGGATTGCTCCAGTCAGAAAGGCAGGCTTCTCCGTGTGGACTGTCTTTATAATTACTTTCTCCTTCCTGAACTCCCACACATATTTCCCTGTGTCCTCTCCTTCTACCTTTTAAAACTCAATTTACTTTAGTCTTTATCATGTTGTTGAATGAGTGCATTCTTTTCTTTCATTTCTGTTTCTTTTTCTTTTTTAGTTTTTTTAAACACATTTTTTAAAGCTTCTTGAGGACAGTGTGTGTGTGTGTGTGTGTGTGTGTGTGTGTGTGTGTGTGTGTGTGTCTGTGAGTGCACACATGAACATCCTGAGAACTGTCTACTTGAGAGCTAGACATACATTAGATATTTAATTAAGGGCGAAGAACAAGTACTTTATTATTTTTAATTCAGCTCCAGTGGGTTTTCATCCTTTTTAGTTTCAGATGATGTAGCCATCTTCATGAAAGAATAAAATAACATCATTATGGCTTCTGAAATAAGCTACCTTGCTACCAAATTTCATTTCCCAAAGCTCTCTAACTCTGCTCCTGAGATTACCACATTTCAGTTCTGGTTTATTATTTGGGCTGAGACGGGAGGACATGGGGTCGGATGCTGTCTTAAGATAATACATCTGCTCTCTCTCCTTTGTGTCTACAGTAGACAGCTGTCCTTCTGTAAAACGACTGTGGAAAGTGATACAGTATGGGAAACGAACTTTTCAGACACACGAAAACTTCTATTTTGGGTATTTGAAAAGGAAACCTAATGGATAACTTTTCACAGGCAGTTTCAGCGACAACTCTTTTTGGCACAATTGACAAATGCCACAACCAAAAACATAGCAGAGGGCGTAAAGAACTAGCTCAGTGGTTACGAGGACTTGCTCTCCTTCAGAGGACTCAGGTTCAACTTACAGCTTCGGTATGGCAGCTCACAACTGTCTGTAACTCTAGTCCCAGAGGCTCTGGTGTCCTTTTCTGACCTCCATGGGCATGAGGCACAAATATGATGCACACACACACACACAGGCAAGACACTCACGCACATAAAATAATAAAACAAAGAAATGTTGTTATTGTTGTTGTTTTTTTTCTAAAGCCAGCACTATAGTCCAGGGCTAGCTACTAGGGTTGGCAAAGAAAAGCGCAGAGTTGAAGACATTAATTCAAGTTGTGGGAAATATATAAATTTAAATTTTGACCTAAAAAAAAATTGACCTCAAGTCCAGTTTGGTGGTGCATGCCTTTAATCCCATCACTCAGGCGGCAGAGGCAGGTGGTCTACAAAGTGAGCCCAGGACAGCTAGGGCTGCTACACAGATAAACCTGGTCTAAAAAAAAAAAAGAAAGAAAGAAAGAAAGAAAGAAAGAAAGAAAGAAAGAAATTGGCTTCAAAACTGTTTTCTGTTTAGTAAGTAAAAGTGCTAAGAAAATAAAAGCAAAACCTAGTAAGCATTTCACATAAGGTTATCAGAATAAATAATAATCCTAAAATCTGATGTATTTTACCTTCTGGAAAATGTAATCACACTATTCTAGAGATTCTGAGGGTGTTGTGAGGGAATATAACTTATCCATGGTTGGGCATGAGAAAACTTTGACCTGGCCCATGCCGAAGAGCTTTAAGCCACATTCCTCTCAGCTGGTTGGGAGCATGAACCCTGGTTTATTTCAGAGTCTCATATACGATCTTTCTACAGAAGAAGTAGAGAGAAACCCTCCCCTCTGCCCCGCAGGAAACACTCGTGAAGAGGAAAGACAGATACAGGAAAAGTGGGCGAGGCTGTAAGAATGCCTACAGCCTAGCTCTCAGAGCTGACGGTTAGGCGTCTGTAGACTTGGCTTGGGTACACTCCTGTGCGATGGAACACTGGCTGTTTAGATGTCAGAGACTTCTGCACTCACTTCTGCATTGTGTCGAATGCTTTTCAGAAAACCATGTGTTGGTAAAATGTATTTGGAAGGAACACTGGGTGTGAAAGGGAATAGGTAACTTTACACAGTGAACTAACTCAGGGAGCCTGGTGAATGGTTGAGCTTGCATGTTTTTTGTGTGTTCCTATGCTCAGTGTAGTTTCCCACATTCACCTTATTTTTTTCTCAGACAAAATGAACATAGGAGAACGTGGGGGGGCGGGCTATGTTCTGTTTGAATGGTTGCACAATGTAGAAGTAAATTTTTGTCCTCAAAATCAGCTGTATAGTAAAACTGACTCCATCTGCATTTCCAAACAGCAAGTTCAGCAACAGTACAGGTAACTACATCTACTTCAAGCCTAAGCACACCCTTTCCTCTATGCCAACGAGACATTAGACATGGACACTGTCTGACTGTGGACATCTTGATAGCACCATGTCCCACCCCTAACTCCGTAGCCTTGAGAAATCTATGTATCCCTAAGATGTCCATGTCCTCTTGTAGGCTTGCTATTTTCTCAGGTTTTGTGGTCTAAATCATAGAGTCCACTGTCCTAGATGTGAAACTCGTGAGTCCCAAACAATCACCCCCAAAAGCATCAACCTCATGTTGTGTTTGGTCAGTGGCTGCACGTAGTGGGGAGCAGAAACAGGAAGAGGGAAGTACGTGCGTGCGGTCACAGACCTAAACTCATTCTCTGTGTTCACCGCGGGCTAGTTCTGTACTACAAAAGGTCATAGATTCTGAAAGACGGTCCTCGTCACATAGGCTGGTGCTAACCATCACATCTTCTCCCCGTTTTAACCAATGCGCATAGTTCCACCTGGAAGAACAACATGGATTCTTTGAACCGTCTTTATACAGTTATTAAATGTTCTTAAGTTCTTGTCTGTAAATGCTGTTTATTTCTTACTTCAGCCACAACAAAAATACCCCTCCATGTATTCCACCTCTGTTTGCTTTTGGTTAGCCTTAAGGAAGTTTCTGGAACTGTCTTCATTCATACCACGTATGACGTGGAAGCAGTAGCAGTTCAAGTTGTTAGGATTCAGTAGGATTACACAGATAGCTGGGAGGATCAATGCAGTGCCCGTCGCGTTGTGTTGTAGTTGTTATCGCCTCATTAACTTGCTTCCCGTTAAATCTGAGGGACAAACTTGGGTCAAGCAACTATTTAAAGTTTCAGCTTAAGGTGGGCAGAAATGCAGCTCTCTGTAAAACTGAGCTTTGATTATGAAAAGTACATACAACATCTTCATCCACCCTGGGAAACATATATAGGCTTTTTGTGGATACACCAGGTTTCAGGAGGAGAGCCCTTTGCTGTGTCGGGGCAGTAGGGGCAGGATGATTCCCAAAGGAAGTAATTGACATGAACATTTACTTTGAATATCTCATAAAACAATGTCTGTGCCCAGATGAAAAATACCGCGAACTCTTCCCCAGCCACGCCTTCTTCCTCGGGTCTGTTTGTACTTTCCCCTTTTAGGCCATGGCCTTCATAGAATCTAGCTCCCATCTTTCTTTTTTCTCTTCATAGAATCTCCTTATGACATTTCTAGCTTCAATTCTTCCTGCCTTGGCACTTCCGGGTTTTGCCACTAAGCCCAGCAGCACCGACTTGTCACCAGACAGTGAAGGCATCTGTGTCTTCTGCACAGCTGGCCGAGTTACAGGTGTCAAGCCATTCCTTTCCTGGATACACATTCCTCTCACTGCCACTTTCATCATTGTTTCCCAGCAGTCCCATCCATGGAAGGGACCATCCCTTCCTGCACAAGGCGGAGTGTGGGGTGAGGAGAGCTCCAGGCAGGCTTTCTCCCCTGTTTAGCATCAGAGATAATCTCAGGCAGCTACTGTGGCTGGTGAAGATCAAAGGGTCTGTGCCTGCCTGAGGTCAGGATAACTCTTGCTTTGCAAGCCCAGGAGCCGTAAAGCTATGTCAGCAGATGTGAGCGCATGGCTTCTCTTGCAAAAAGTTTTAACAAAAGAGTAAGTGAAATGAAAACCTTTCTCAGGCTGTTTCTCTATCAAATGAGTTGATTTTCTCATCATTTTCCCCCCTCAAGGTAATGGAGGCTCAATGCTGTATGAAGCGTGTTACTTAGTACCTCTCTGGAGAGAGGGAGTAAACCAAACTTTCACCCAGTCCATGCACAAGTGCCACTTTTTCTCCCCACACTTGTACTCACACAGACTGCATGAGGGAATCTAGAGATGGCTTCCAGACACTGTTAAAATGAATACTTCTGCTCAGTAATTTCCCGAACTGATTTTTTAAACCACAGATGAATGTTCAACAATCGCATTGTAGGTAGAAGTAAGAAACGAGAAATGCAAAAAAAAAACTATGTGAACACTTTTAGCATGACAGTGTGTCTGAGAAAGAATCCAGGAAGGGCAAAACAACTTCAGTTCCCAGCAAAAAATTCCAAGCTAACTAGCTTACGTGAAAAGACGAACTCATTGCAAAGACATGAATATACATGTCATGGATGTTGAAGATAAGGGAAAGTTGAGAAAGTCTAGTGAATAGGCCTGTTTTTCTTTGACTTCTGGGCCCACTTTTCTCTACAGATATACTTTGTTGTTCCGTCTCTCTATATAGGAGTTTTCTGTCTCTTCTAACATACATTAGATCAATACTGCCCAACAAATTTCTATTGTGATAGGAATATTCTAGATTTGCTCTGTCGGTTATAATAGTTCGCCAGTGAATGTGGGTATTGGCCATCTGAAATATTTCTGGAGTGACTAGCATCTGAATTTTTTAATTGTAATTAACTTAGATTAACATTCAAATAATCATGTGTGATTCATGGCTACAATACTAGACAACAAAATGTCAATAGATATCTCTAGAAAACTCCACTGTAGTTTTCATCCCTGGATCTAATATCCCTTTTTAAAAATATAAGCTTTCATAATGCATATAATGTCTTTTAATCATATTTAATCCCCATTTCTTTGCTCAACTCTTCCCAGATCCACCCTTCTCCCAGTGTGTCCTCTTTTATTTTTCTTTTTATAACTCATTGAGTTCAATTTGTGCTGCCCACAGACTAAGGGATGTGGGCCAGTCCTCTGGAATGTGGCCAACCTGCCAGGGGAGACAGATATCCCCTCTTATCCTGAACTCATCAGCTGTCAATTGATCTTGTGCAGGTCTCATGCTGAGAACCACAGCTGATGTGAGTCTGGGAGTGGTAGCTCTGTGATGTCCAGAAGACATGACTTCTCTCTGGTCCTCCCAAACTCTGTCTCTTATATTTCTGCCTCCTTTTCTGTGATGGTCCTCGCACTTTGGTGGGGGAGAGTGTCATACAGATGTTTTAGTTATGCCTCAGCACTCCACACCCATACTTTGACTAATGGTTATTTTCGGTATCAACTGCTGTCTAAAGAAAGTTTTTAGATTTGGTCTGAGAGTTGTGCTAGTTTACAAATAGAGATACTGTGTTTTATCTGAACACACGAAATCAGGTTGATCCCGAAGCCATATGAGTCCCTGCATGCTTACATGATTTAATGTATCTGCTTAAGTTCTAGGGATCACAAATGAGAGAAAACAAGACCCGTGTCGTTCAGAGCCTGGCTTCATTCAATTGATGTGGTTATACCCAGTAGCTATGTTCTTTACCACAGGACAAGTTTTATTGTATGTATGTGCCATATGCTCTTCATGCATCCCTCTGTTGTTGGAACCTGTTGAAAGAGTTTACTTCCAAATTATTCACAAATAAGATATTGTTGCAATTCTTTCCTTTTTCTAAAAAATATTAAAGCCTATGTGTCAGAGGACATTTGTTATAGACATGATGCTGACATTTGTCCTGCCAGTCAATATATTGCTTCTCCATCAGGTTACTTTGAAGAGTGAATTCAGCCATCTGTTTCGACTTTTTGTACTAGATTTAGTTCTTATTCTCATTTTTATCTAACTTTTGAGAGAAAAACCCCTGTTAATGAAACAAATATGCACAATGTTCTCATCCCCAAAGGAGCTTTTGTTTTTAAATGCATTACAAACATGGATCCCTTAAGTAGGAAATTTCTCTAGCATAGTTAAAATATGATATTATGTAAATCAAGGAAATAAAATTAATTCTAGAATCACAACTTACATCTAACCCTTATACTTAAGTATTTCTATTTCTGTTATGTAGCTGCACCCGGAGTCCCTTCTTTGTGTTAGCTGATGTCTTTAGTTTTTGTTTTTGTCTTTCGTTTTGCTTGGTTTTGGTTTTTTTTGAGACAGGGTTTCTCTGTGTAGCCCTGGCTGTCCTGCAACTCACTTTGTAAACAAGCCTACCTCTGCCTCCAGAGTGTTGGATTAAAGGTGTATGCCACCATGCCTGGCTGACATCTTCAGTTTTCATAATGACAGTGAGAAACATAGAATATAAGCAAGATATTTCTTGATTTTTCCATCTCGCTCTCTCCTCTTTTATTCACCTTTCTTTTTCTGTTCTGTCCTCTTGCTTACTCTTAACACTCATCACCCTCAAGGTCATATTGAGCATGCACGTGCTCACATGCGCGCGCACACACACAAACACACAGAGTCAGAGTGTTTTAGTTGTGATTAAGATGGCATGCTCCTGCCTCAGGATCTTTGCTCCTTCCCAGTCAAGGTTGTGCTAGTTAGGTTTTATCTACTGGAAACAGGCTAGGGTCATCTGGGAAGAGGGAAAGTGAGCTCTGACTTTTTTTTTCTTCTGTAAATCTGGGATCATCAGATTATACCCTGGTCTCCACTTCCATCCTGACCTCCATGCTCCTGCTTGAGTTCTGCCTCGACTTCCTTCAGTGTTGGAGTATGGCCTGCAAGGTGAGATAAACTTCTTCCTCTCCAGGTTCCTTTTGGTCAGTGTTTTAAACACAGCAGCAGAAAAGCAAAGTAGGGCAATGCTAGTTGGTGGAGCAGCATTCCTCACATTGGGGTTCAGCGCCCCGAGACAAGGGCTAACAATATTTCATGTTGGATAGTATTTAGAGTGATAGCCTGGAATTTTCTTGATGGGCAACCCAGGAGGCTGGTTTATGAACTTAGGTGGCGGCTACTCCCAAAACACTCTTAGGGGACTCTGGATTAACAGAAATCTATTTGAATCTGTCTCCCTAGACCATAGAAGCCAAGAGCTGGAAACTTAGAAACACTGGAGACCCTCCATGCATAGCATCAGAAGAAGGCCTCCTACCTTCAGGCCTCCACTTCCTTTATCCACACTTATGTATGCACTAACTCACAAATGGAGTGCATCTAAGGTGTGCCTGAGCATCCAATCACACAGCATTTGGATACTATTGACCTGGTATATACTCCAGGGAAGAGAAGGATTCTATTCCCTTCCTAAAATCTGGTAAAATACACCTCAAGCGAGTCACAAAGAAGTGGAAGGTTCTGCTCATTCATTGCCTCTTGGTTCGTTGAGACAAGGTTTCTCTGTGTTCCCTTGGCTGTCCTGGAACTCACTCTGTAGACCAGACTGGCCTTGAACTCATAGAGATTCACCTGCCTCTTCCTCCCAAATCCTGAGACTAAAGGAGTGTGCCACCATGGCCTGGCCCTGTTTTATTTGGTGTTTGCTTTAATTGCATAGTTATTGGAAACTTAGCCATCAGATTTCCAGCAGGGGAGAAATGCAGGTGACTGACTCTTCGTTCACATGGTGAAGAGGGTAGAGAAAGGGCACGGAGAGCAGCCACTTGGCTTCCGCCTCAATTCTCAGATTTCACCTTTGTTATTGTATGTTTAAACAGGCTGTTCAAAGTTTTCTTTTCTTTTCCTTTCTTTCTTTCTTTCTTTCTTTCTTTCTTTCTTTCTTTCTTTCTTTTTCATTATGCAGCCCTGGCTCTCCTGGAAGTGACTATGCTGACCAGGCTGGCCTCAAACGCACAGAGATCTGCCTGCGTCTGCCTCCTGAGTGCTCAGATTAAAGGCATGCACCTGACAAAATATGTTTTTCCAATCTTCTTTTCATGTCTTACAGATGGGGCTGGTACCAGATTTACCATTTAAAATATCAGTACATATATTTGTCCTTCCATTCATCCGTCCTTCCTTCCTTCTTTCCTTACTTTCTTCCTTCCTTTCTGTCTCCATCTCTCCACATTCATCCTGATGCCTTTCTGTTTTCATTAATGGGTCCTTTCCAAGGCAAGACATCAACATGAGAGGAAAAAAAACTCAATTTGTCTTTGTATATTCTTTCCTACCCTCCTCCCCATCTCACTGCCTGATGTTTAATATGCTAAGGTCTAGGAGAATGGAAGGCTTCCTCCACAGGGAGTCATAGAGATGTTCTGTATGGCTACCAGAGCTATCAATCAGAGGCTTCCTGAAACAGGGCCCCCCAGCCTTGTCAGGATGGGATCTGCCTCCAGCCCTGCAGACAAGAGGCCCATGGACCCCTGAACTGTTTTTCTGCTTCCAGGATTGGAGATTGAACCAAGCATTTAAAACATTTTTTAAAAAAATGTATAAGCCTGCCTGTTTGTCATAAAAGATTATCTGTTGTAGAGATCCCATGAAGAGCATATTGACAAAGGACACACAACTTATTTTCCCTTGGCAACTTCTTTGTTCACTCTACTGTCTCTTTTTGTCAAATTAAAATGAACAAAAGGGAGAGAGAGGGTAAGAAATCTTGGTAGTTGCTCACATTCCCTATAGTGGTGTGCTGAAATGATTAAGATAAGGCTCGGATCTTATGGATTAATATGCATGATTTTATAAATAAACTTTAAAAGAAGAAGTAGAATAAAATTTAGTACATTCTTGGCTATTAGTTTCTTAGAATTTTGAGGCATAGAGGCAAATAGGAAAACATCTTGGGTCTCAAGAACTTTCTTTTCTTCATTGTTCTTTTCAATTTGAATGGAAAGGATTAGGGTAATTTTTCACCAATAAAACTGGCAAAGATTATATTTATATGATTATTTCTACTTGTTTGAGGAAAAGGTAAGGAAATGGACGTTTTATTGCCTTGTTAATATAACTTAATGAAGATTGGAAGATAATTACCAATATATAAATCACTTATAGATGATATGATTTCTGGGGCCTGCTGTAACATTACATAGTAGGAGGTGGGTGAAGTGAAGAAAAATGAGGAGAATGAAACATGATTGGTCATATGGTAATTTCTGAAGTTCACTAGAGAATAATTGAAGCTACATTAACTAATATCTTTTCAATTACATATGTTTAAAATTTTATATGGTGAATGTGTAAAGGGGGAAAAGGTGGCTATACATCTCTTAATTTGTTTGTGCTTTTCTCTGGTGCCTACTCTTGTGTCACACACACAGTTTTCAGTATTGAGGATTTAGCAAGAAACTAGAATATGTCTACTTTCAACGAGCTCAGTTTTAGGATCTGGAAAAAGCTATAAAAGTGTAGAAAATGTACATAAAATATATCAGGTGGTGATTGCAGCTATAAAAAAACAGGAACAGATTGAGTGAGTGGCAGGTGGGGCTGGGTTGGGTATTTAAGACAAGGTCTTCAGAAAAAGCCCCTCTGTTCTCATAGTGTTTAAGCAAAGAGGTAAGCCTCAAAAACGATCACTGTGGTACCTAGCAGAAGAACATTGCTGAGACATTCCAAGAAGAGGGGACAATAAACACAATAAATCCAAGTAGAAGAGAGGGGACGCTTGGTAGGCATAAGCACCAATGAAAACAGGCTATGAGAGAAGAGCCAGAGCCAGAGATAAGCCCGTAGGGACTTGTTGCTCATTGGAAAGCCGCTGCCATAGTTTTTTAATGAGATTTGAAGCCAGGAACCTGCTGAAGAGGTGGCGGCATGATCTTCCTTGTCTAAGAAGAAAAGTTCTTCACAAGGAGAAGAAGCGGAAAGAGTGAAAATATGAAGACTGATTCAGAGGCATTTCTCTGGAGGAAGAAGTGACAATTGGAAAAAGTGTTGAAAGGCAATTTCTGAACAATTTACTAAGAGTCCTCCGGAGTCTCAGAGAGTTTGGATGTGTAGCATGGGAGGAAAAAAGAAGGCTCCCCATTTTTGACTTGGGAAACCAAGTCAATATAGTTTCTATTTACATATTCATAGGTTTAAAAGAAAATCAAGGGCAAAACATTGGTTAAGAAGTTGGGTTTATAACTCTTAGAGTTTGAGGGAATTGTACAAATTAAATGAATACGTTTGAAAGTGGTTACTTAGAGGTGATGTTAAAACTATCTACCAAAAGGGAATCTTTATTAAGAACCAATAGAGAAAGAAGAGGCCTACATGCTGGGGCTCTTACAACTTCAGTGGTAGAGATCAGGGCCCCATGGAAGACCCAGCAGAGATAGGATATCAGATACAATGCTTCTCCAAAGTAAAGTTAGTCAAGTGTTTCAGGGGGAAAGGATCCACTCATTCCCTGGGTCGGTCACTGCTGAGTGGCCAAGGAAGGCAAAGGCTGAAGTCCAAGTTTCAGATTTAATGGGCGCATTGTTGTTCTGCGACAGAGGACAGAAGTGGCCTGGATAGAGTTTATTAACACTGACAAGAAATTGTTGACAGTAAGTCATGACGACTCATGTGAGGATTGTTGCTCTAATCATGATGGCTCAGTCAGCAAAGCTGTGAGCTGAGGGGTATGTTCCATGTGTGTGCAGGTGGCCAGAGAGGCCATCAGATGCCATGGAGCTTGGAGGTACAGGAAGTTGTGAGCTGCCTGGTGTGAGTGCTGAGGACCAAAGTTGAATCCTCTGGGAGAACATCACATGCTCCTTAATGAGTGGAATACCTACCAAAGTGTGAGCAGAGACTAGAGAAAACGAAATGGGAGCATACTACCCTGTCCTACCTAACCACAGGCCCTGTCATCAGGCCAAGCACGATCTGTAACGATCAGAAGCTATCGCCACAGTGCATTGGCAGAAAGGAAGAAGAGATGTCAGAAAATGGTCTGACAGCACCTGCCACACACAGTGGAGGGATGCAAGAAGCTCATGACAGACCTACAAGGGCAGATGGAGGAATTTATACCCCAATGTCCCTATTCTTCACCTCCTGTCCCTTGATACAGAGTTATGAGAGTGAGAGAAGATGACAGCAGAAATGCCACCACTTTCTCTTAAAGGTATAGTGATGGCTTGACAACATTTTAGACATAGATTTATATAGTGATAAGAGTGTCAGGCAGATGGGTCCATAGTCGAGGAGCTGGCATCTTAAATCTGGTGACGTCAGTGTGACTCCCAGAACCTGTGTAACAAGCCAGATGTGGTAGACAGTTGTGATTCCAGCACTCCTGTGGTGAGGAGGGATACAGAGATAGAAAAATTGCCCAGAAATGTGTAGAGTACACATTACAACATGAAAAATAAGAAAGATCCTGCCTCAAAAAGGTAGAAAGCAAGAAATTTCTTTTGAAAGTTGTACTCTGCCTTCTAGATGCGCGCTCTCTCTCTTTCTCTCTCTTTCTCCCAATAAATAAATAAATAAATAAGAATTACTAACAGTAATCTAATGTGAAAGTCTTATAAAAGTTTATACACACAGTGAGATACTGGAATAACATGAAAAAGTACAGCTATAAAGGAAAATATTGAATAAAATACTGATAAATTAATTTTGCTAGTCATATCAAAGACGATTATTGAATAATAATAAATTGCTATCAAAATAAAGATATTTTTAAATGCATTGCTTCCATTATGAGGATGCAATACAGAGGAAAATACATCTTTTTAACATAAGGGAAAACTGCAAGCATCTAGAATATTAACTCCCTTTATCTCCAAGTCGTGAAAATTTGTTTTTGAGACATGGTGTCACTGTGCCATCCTGGGTTGGTCTGGAACTCATTATGTAGAGCCATCTAGCCTTGTGTTAACACTGATTCTCCTGCCTCTGCCTTCTAAGTGCTGGGCTTCCTGTACAGTAAGGAAATTTCATGGCTTTTTACCATCTTGAGTATGAAACAGTTCACTTTAGTATGAATGCAGATGTGGTCATAGATCTGTAGGTGCTCCTTGATTCTGTTAGGTTTACAGATGTGATAGACCATTAATCTTTGGGGATGGGCACCAAAACATCCTTTGGTGGCCTTTGCCTCATATTCTGCTGTGGCTCTTTCTGGGTTTTGTAGTAGAAATCCCATACTGCAGTGACTGGCTGTCACATAGTCTCCCCAGGATGACTGAGTGGAAGGAAGCACCAACTCAGTTGTAGGAAGTCGTGAGCACGTTGGCTTCTCACTGTTGGTGAACCTACGATAGTCATAGGTAGTAGCCACAGGTAAGAGGTGATCCTGAGAGAGACAGTCACCAGTGAAATGGCTGAAGCTTCACCTGTGGACCTTCAGTTCAGATGGTTGATGTAAGTAATGACCGGGATAAATTTACATCAAATATCAATTTAATAAATTGTAGTTTTGAGTTCCTCTTTACTGAACGCTAAGATGAGACTTATGTGGAAGGCCACATGAAATTACTTTGTTTTCTAAGAATTTATAATTTAGCTTGAGAATACATGAAGCACAAATATGATTAGGTCTAATTAAATATAAAATGTTTTCTTACAGACCATACATGCATTCCATGTGTTCATCAGAAAACAGAGTGTTGAATTAATTAGTGGCAACAGCACCACACTGTCTCACATAGTCCTGATCTCAGGATGGCCAAGTTCCATAGATGTGCCATTAAAATGTATGGGAAGGTTTATGTAAATTGCACCTGTTTTAATCCTTGTAGATTTCTGGTTTCCATCTTGTGATAGGCCATGACTTAAATTATGATGTAGCTACATGTTTCACAAGAGACCTCCTTAAAAACTCAACTATCAGTTTCACATGGCACTAGAATTCTAGAGGATAATACATTTAGCAAAAGCAAAAAGTTCCTGGCCCAGGCTCAAGACTTTCTTGCTCTGTGCTTCTATGGAAACTAGCCAGGGATGTTCCTGGCTACACATGTGAGGAATGCAGTTCTTGAAGAGATGGTTGGGATGGTGCTCAACAAAAAGATGGTATCACTTCCAACTGTGTGATGTAGGATTCACAGGAAATGCTTGCTCCCCTTGTGGGAGCTAGCCTTCAGGTAAATCTGAGTTTCTTCCGGGCCAGTGGTCAACACTCACTTTGCTGATTACGTTTGCAGTTAGAATTTTTAAAAAGAAAATAAACAAAATCCCCAAATTTCAAGAACAAAACAAAGCAAAAACACCTTCTACTCATAACACCATAACAATTCCTGACTGTGAAAACTACAACTTACGGGGTTCCTTGCTCTTGTTGCTTATATAGACCTTATTTTTACCTTCACTGAAAACGTCCTGTTGCTGTTAGATATATTTCCTATGTAGAAGCAAACTTACATATTATCAGAAAATGTGTAAGTGGGATTGGACATTGGTGCGCTAATCAAATTCTGCATGGGCAGATCTGCCTGAAAGGTGGGATAGTTTCTAACACTCACCCTTCACCTCAACTTCACAGAGGCCATTCGTGTTCCCGGTTGTGTTTGAAGCTGAGTGTCAGATTAGTTTCCCCAGTGGGCCCATGTTGTACATGAGAGCACTGTGCTCCTAAGTCAAGCTCAAGGTAAGCTGTTCCGCTTCCCAGCTGTCAGGGCAGCCTATGAAGTGATGCTGGTTCTTCTGGAAGCTCAGCCAGCAATGTGCTGCTGCCCTGCTTAACTCCGAGGGGCTTGGAATTTTAGAAGTATATTCCTTCTCTTTCTTCAGTACCTGTAAGACTTCTTGTAACGTTAGCATTGTCTGGTGTGTAGACAGAAAAAGAAGCACCTGGTGTGACAGGTCTTTGAGCAACGTGCCCGTTTCATATACATTCTCCTCAGAATCCGGAAGACGCCCCTTGTAGAGAGGCCAGACTAGCAACAGGGATTTAATGTGTGCTCTGAGTCTGGGGACACATCTTGTGTTCTGTAAGAGGAGTCACCATTATATGAGAACAACAACCTAAAGATGCCAGCAAGCACATTTCAGCTGTGGGCTGGAACCCACCTGCCGCCATGCTCAGGCACCTTGCTGATGGTCACCAGGTCCAGGGTAGGTGTGGAGATGGGACGGAGCTTCATTGTGTGGCACATCATCCCAGCAAGCTCTTCCCTGCTGACCTCCCTACTCTTCCCAACACATGCCTCCTTTTCTCTGTCCACGTCAAGCTCCTTTCATCTCCCCTTGGTTTTGCCTTTTGCCTTTCCATTCTTCTTCTTTTTTTTCTTGTTCCTTCCTCTCATATTTTCATCTTCCCAGTCTTTATCCATTACATGTGGGCTTCCCAGAAACCTGACTTCAGCTTCATCCCAGATCATCCTATTCTTGGACCCTTTGAGAAGGTCAGAGCCATTGACAATACCCTTAGGCCGGTTTTATAAAATCATTGACACAGTAGTAGAATCATAAACACTCTAGCACATTGTCTGGGTCATCTTTATACTGGTCAATTGGCAGAGTCAAATCTTCATAGGAAAGCTAGGTACAGGATGCTTGATGACTGAAAGCATCAGGTACAAAGTGGTAAAAATCATGTGATCAAAATACTGTCGAATTCCTACTATTTCTATAACGCTGTAATAATTAATAGAAGGCATGTATGAAAATATATTCATCATTCTCAACTTCAGGTAACTCATGATTATGTTTCAGAAGCAGAGAACTTATAAAGAAAAAATTAGCTAGAAATGTCTACTACTGGGCAGGTACAATGGCTCAGTGGATAAAGGTACTTGCCATGCAAACAACCTGATCACCTGTAGTCAATCAGCAGAACCCATAAAGGTGTAAAGAGAGAACTGACTCCTGGTGGGCATCCTCTGACTTCCGTGTGTGCACTACGGCACCTGTGTGTCCATGCTCAGACCCATCTCTCTGTCTCTCTCTCTCTGTCTCTCTCTCTGTCTCTCTCTGTGTCTCTCTCTCTGTCTCTGTCTCTCTCTCTCTCTCTCTCTCTCTCAAACACACACACACCACACCACACCACACCACACCACACACCACACACATGCACACTCACACCCTACATATCACATACAGATACATACCACACACACATGAACACCCCATATATTACACCTACAAACTCACCACACAAACACACACACACACACACACACACACACACACACACACACACACACCATCAAAGGTAGTATTGCAACAAATTGCAACAAATTACCGGATATCATCGTGATGATCCTCTTAGCATGTGTTCTTTTGTGAAAGCCTTGAGAAGAATTTTACAACGACTGCCCCATCCCACTAGGATCTGCATTTTATGGGTGAGGAAACTGAAGCTTAGAGATGCAGTAACTTGCTCTGGACCTCAGATGTAATATCAGACTTGAACTAGTATAAGCCAGGGTGTGTTAATTAGTAAGGAAACGGGACTGAAGAGTATTCTTGAGACTCGGAGCTAGAAAACCGTTGTGTACTTAGAAAGTCACAGAAACACAGCGACTCAGAAGTGAAGGAAGCCTGCAAGACCTGGATCTTCCCTCACAAATATCTTCCTTCTGCTTGGGGAGGTTAGGGAGGAGGGAGAGTCTCTTGAAGGAGCACCAATGGAGGGAGGAGGGAGACCCTGCTGCTGAAGGAGGCAGGCTGTGCATGCTACTTGAGAAGTGAGTTGGACAGTCAGAAAGGCTCTTTAGACATTTCTAGCCCGGGAAACATGAGTTTTGGTCTCATGGACTGTATTCCAAATGAAACTTTCTTTAACATCTGATATCCGAGGAAAAAAGTTTGGGGGGGGGGGAGGAATGTTTTAAAATGGTATTGCCTCTTGCGGTGTGAGCTCTGTTAAGTGTGCTCATCCCCACAGCACCCTGGGTCCATCAGACTCGAAGTTGTCCTGACCAGTCACGGGTGGAAAGCGTTATTACCAAGGATGGAAAGCGCTGTGAATGAAAAAAAGCTGTAATAGAAAGAGAAATCTACCAAACTGTAGACTATCGGAAGGGAAAACATTGCGTGTGCTAGAAAACCGGCCAGTCTCTTTCCTCAGGGTTATCCCTGAACAGAGAGTGTTTTTCAGAGAATGTGCGCCCAACAGAACGAGACACAAATAGTTCCGAGGATCAACGCCGAAGTTCCTGGATTTGGTGGTCATAAATTGGGACCTTCATGCTACTTTAACACATTTTGAAAACAAGGTTCTTGTGACTAAGTGGCAAAAATGAGCCAGGTAATGCTCTATTCATTAGCGAGTAAAATCTAGATCTTGGAGGAGTGCTCCTTAATTATGAGATGGGCAGCGCTCCGTGCTGGGCTCTGATTGGCTGACACCAAGATTGAATGCAAAGCTTTATTTCGCTGCAGAGTCCTGGCATACTTCACACATTAAAATTCTAAGCTGTCTAAGTAGGTGTGAAACTAATTTTGTGTTTATTTTTTAAAACCCACCTATGATCATTTAGGACCATCCACTTCACTCTGGGAGGGCAGCATCCGCTTGGAGCTAGGCCCTGAGAGACAATAAAGCAGAGGATAATTTTTTAAATGCCTTGAACTAGAATATTTATAGCTTCCTGGAATAGTTGTAACTACTTATCCATTTTTCCAGCCACAACTTTTCTTAATAAGAAGGGCTTTGAAAAACCTGCTAAATCTGGGCATAAAAGGAAACAGAAGTTTTCCTAGAGCAGTGGAAATTTTTAAAGTCACATAGCGAGCCTATTGATAAAATCAGGAAGAAGCACTTTGGGATCAGACTTAAGGGGAGGCTACTCACAAAACATAGGCTTTCCTCAGTGCGCCAGGCACACACCGAGAGGTGTCCTGCAGAACGGAGACGTGCACTGTGGCTGGCAATCAAGCAGGTCCGTTTATCTTTAAGCTTTGTCTTCAAGGCCAGCCAGATGGCTCAGCAGGTAAAAGAGCTCTCTGTGTAAGCCTGATGGCCTGAGTTCTGCCCTTGGGATCTACGTGATGGAAAGAGAGAACTCATTCCTACAAGTTGTTCTGTGACCTCCACGTTCTCACTGTGGCATGCGTGTGCCCATACATCCAAATCTCTCTCTCTGTGTCTCTGTCTCTGTCTCTGTCTCTGTCTCTGTCTCTGTCTCTCTGTGTGTGTGTGTGTGTGCCTGTCTGTCAGTCTCTTTCTCTCTTTCTCTGTCTGTCTGTCTCTCTCTCTGTCTGTCTCTCTCTCTCTGTTTCTCTCTTCCTATTCTCTCTCTCTCTCTCTCTCTCTCTCTCTCTCTCTTTCTCTCTCTCTCTCTGTGTATGTGTGTGTCTGTCTGTCTCCTTTTCTCTTTCTCTCTATTGTCTGTCTTTGTCTGTCTGTCTTTGTCTGTCTGTCTCTCACACACACACACCCTTCTTCAGTGGGGAATTTTGCATGGTATTGTAGCCACTGAATGTTCTTTTCCAGAACAACAAGGGGGACATGAAGAGGTCATAAGGTCCTTTCAAAAAGGGGAGAAAAGAAAAGAAACCTACAATGTTGATAATGACATCCAATTCATTGGCAAGCACACTGAAAAGAAGGTACACATTGTCTTCTGCTTGGGTGTAATCTAACTTCCTTGACTGCTCTTCTCATAAAAGCACTCATAAATGACTGCGCTGATAAAATACCATATTGAAAACCTGGTGCTTTCTTTTAGGCCATGGACAATCTGCCTGGTGTACATTTTAGAAATGTTATCCTCGTGTTGACCATCATTAAAAACAGATGGTATGGTGTCTTCTGCAATGAAGTTTTTAACTGTACTATGTCACAAGGAAGTGCTTCTAATACAAAATGCCTCCCTTAGAAGATGTATGTTCAAAAGCAGTTGTTTTCTTTCTCCTAGCTAAGTGCTGAGTTAAGTAATTTGGCATGTTTTAAGAGCTTCCTCTCCTGCCTGGTGGTTTTCTCCTGTACAAACCACAATCTACCTTGGTTGTGTAGAAACTGACAAGGAAAAGACTGGTCATGGCCAGTACCTTCTGGCTGTGTTCTGCCCACACTGCTGATCCCAGTCACAGTTACGTTTAATGATGCTGAAACCCTGTGAGCCCATCACTGTGGTTCAGATTACGTGCCTGTGAAAGGCAGGCATTGCAGCTGAATATTTATCCACACCAAGGGCATGACATTAGATATGAGTTCCTTTTATATTTCAAATGTCACGGGTTACTTGCTTTATGAAAATCATTGTCCAACATTAAGAACAATGCAATGATATATAAAATAGAAAACTTTCCTTAAAGAAGTTTAAAACCTGTAGGTGGTAGAATACACGAACTACATCGTCAACTGAAAAATGTCTATGAAGAGGCATAAAAATCACAAAAGGAAGAAAGTCAGATTTGGAATATTCACTAGTTAAGCTTTCACTTTTAAAATGTTCAGTATCTAATACACCGTGGAGTCATCTTGCATGTAGAATTTGATCTTGGAGCAGCCAGAGGAAACAGTTATTTTCTTCATTTTCACAAATAGGAACTTGGATTTACCCAGTAAATAATATACTCAAGGCATATGTGCAGCAGGGATCAGAAATCAATATTTGAATGTTCACATACCAATACTCAAAATCTATGCTGTTAATCACATGCTAACTCCTGTTTCAGGTCCTATTTGCCAATCCTTCTAGCCTAAATGGCAATCGAGCTCCCTCTGCATTTTTTTTTCCTGGTAGCCTAAGAGACCATCCAAGCATACGATTGGCTCTCAGAGCACTGAGCAGAGACATGACTACAAAGAGGCAGGGAGAGCCCTGGACGAAGTGGCCTGTGTCGATAAGGATGTGGAAGGTCACAAGTGACAACAGCCGGAAGTTAGATAAATATGTATCAAGGGGAGTATTAAAGAGTGACTTGTTGGGAGATTTCATTGCTCAGTCGCCTTTGGAAACAAAGGAGTAGAAATGATTCTGCTGTTTTCTAGGGCTAGAGAAGAATTAGTTGATTTAGCTTCTCCTCTCCCACTCCTTCTTCTTCTACCTCTCCCTCTACCTCTCTCTCCCTCTCGCTCCTCCTCCTCCTTCTTCATCTTCATCATCATCTTCTTCTTCTTCTTCTTCTTCTTCTTCTTCTTCTTCTTCTTCTTCTTCTTTCTCTCTCTCTCTCTCTCTCTCTCTCTCTCTCTCTCTCATATAATATTTATGTATCAGGAGTCCAAAAATCTGCATTTTGAATTTTTGTATTACGGTTCAGCAGCCATTTAAGTTTTGCACAGTTTTCACAGGTAAAAGTCATAGTACTGTTTGTCTAAATTTGGGTTACAGCATAGAAAAAAATGGACAATGAATCTTATAAGCATTTGTAAATTTCAAAGGCTACTATTCTAGAAGCTCTCATTGGAGTTCTGTATGCTTAGATCATCACTCAACCACTTTTCTAGGTTCCAATCAATAGATGAAAAATACTGGGGTCCAAAAGGGAATCAGTTGTATTAATGAAGATCTATGGGGTGGTTTGAATGAAAATGGTCCCTCATTGTCTTAATGGATTCTTGATGTATTATTTATGTTTACTTTTCTTTAACTATTAAAGAATTTTTCTATTATAAATCCTAAAAAACTTTGGCTGACATGAGAGAACAATGTTTGTTTCGGTTTTGGTGACTCATTAATATCTTATTTGAGTTATGAACTATAATAGCTTATTTAGTAACTAGCTGCCGATGCTATCTTATTGATTTTAATCAATGTTTATTATTAGAAATATATTTTAATTTGAATCATTATTGTATTTAACTTAAAGGCACATGGCACCCAATGCTGTGGAGTTTGGGATGGTAGCCATTATTCTTCCCTGTTGTTTTATCCCTTCTTTTCTAGTATTGCCATCTACAATCCAGATCCAGATGCAGCATCAGGCACTGACCAGAAGTGTGACCCTTGGCAAAGGACATCGCTGTCAAGTCAATCTGAGTGGCTGAAGCCAGCTCTCCCTCTGTCCTGGTGTGCCATGAACACCTGTTCCCCTATTGTCTGGGTCCTGGTTACTGTAATCTCCCTCTCAGAATCCGGTCACCACGACTCCGGGAAAGTTCCCTGGCCTACTTTCTGATAAGCGTTGTTCTTATGCATAAAGACGTATAATTATGCTTATAATCTCATTTATACATGGTCAAAAATGTGATCTAGAATGACTGTTTCTAGTTTCTACCAAAGTAGGGAAGACCTTAGAAATTGTTGTCTGCAAAGGAACATAACAAAGGATGTAAATTATTTAGAGTAGTGAGACATCAGACAAGGAATGCATTGATGCTTATTTAACTGCAGTCATTACGAATGAAAGCATAGAAGTAGAACAAATAAGTGTGAGCTCAGGGAGCTCAGTGTGTGTCTTGGGAGGTTATAGCGGTAGTGACAGGTTGAAGCCAAAGGCACCTCCCCAAGGAGGTGTGCTCTAGGTGGGAATCTAGTCAGATGCGAGGGAATATGACTGACAGTGATGCAAACAGCCCTGCCCAAAGTAACATGTTTGAATCTCCTAAGGGCAATTTAGTGCTTAGTTAAATGTGGTAAAGGAGGATAGAAGGAGTTTGGATGGAGGTGAGAACACGCCTTCAGTTTTAGGAAAAGTTCCCTTGAGATGTTGATGATGCATAAAACTGCCAATACCTGGCAGGCAGCTGAATATACCAATGTTGATTAAAGGAAATACCAAAGTCAGAATTCTATGTATGATGAGTTTATCCTGTGTATGGTGATTAGTCACTCAGGATTAGGTTGTTTAGGAAGATATTACAGATTAAGAAGAAAGAGCAGGCTGGGCGATGGTGGCGCATGCCTTTAATCCTAGCACTTGGGAGGCCGAGGCTGGTGGATTACTGCGAGTTCAAGGCCAGCCTGGACTACAAAGTGAGTCTAGGCCAACTACGGCTACACAGAGAAACCCAGTCTTGAAAAACCAAAAAAAAAAAAAAAAAAAAAAAAAAGAAGAAGAAGAAGAAGAAGAAGAAGAAGAAGAAGAAGAAGAAGAAAGAGCAACAGCATTTATGATGCATTGAATGATATGTCGGCAAAAACAACCATATTAGTTACTTTTTATCGCTGTGAAAAAAAACATGGTAGAACATTTCACGAGGAGAAAAGGGTTGCTTTGGCTCCCGGTTCCAGAGAGCTTCGCTGTATTAGTTATTTTCTCTACTTCTGCGATAAAACACTAAGAACACGAAAACTTATATAAAGACGTGTTTATTTGGCTATGGTTCTGGGCTATAGGTGGCTGTCCATGTGAAGAACAAGCAACAGGCAACAAGCATGGCAGCAGGAACATCTCCAGAGTGCACATCTCCTGCCACCAGCCAGCAACAGCCTCCCCTGTCCCCTCCACCCCCCACCTGTGACAGTGACATACTATGTCTAGCAAAGGCATCCAACTTACCCAAAGAGTGACACCAGTTGAGGAACAAGTTGTAAACACTTGAGACTATCAGGGACATTTCCTTCAAACCACCTCACTGGCCAGTGGTTAATTAGCTCCAGGCAGTAGGCAGCCATCATGACAATAGAGAAGGTTATTCACTTCATGACTGGAGTGATACAGAGAGGGGAAGGGAAGGGGACCAATGACAACCTTCAATGTCCCAATCCCATGATTCCTCCAATGAGAGGAATCCTATTTCCTCCAACCAGGTTTGACCTTCCAAATTTTTCTACCTCCCACATTAGTGTGCAGACCAATTAATTGTTCAATTTGTGCATCTGTGGCTTGGGTTTCATATGCAAACTGTCCCAGCATGCAGTGCATTTGTATGAGACTCAGGAGTGAGGATAGGCAGAGTATCACCTTGAGTGGGACATTCCAGATGTGGAAAGTTGACGAAGAGTGAAAAATAACTGAACTGTTGAATCCTGGGGCTAGTCTATGAGGTAAAATGGAAAACGGACAAAGAGAATAATCTTAAGAAAATTGTAATAAGATGATTCCCCAGATTGCAAAACAGAGATCGAAGAGTGCAAGTCAGACTATAAAAAGAACTGCCGTAGCCCAAGACAGCAGCACCACCATAGGCACAAAGGAGATGACCAAACCCTTCAGTGTTTCTGCCTGTCCATTTGAGGAACGAGAGAAGCATGTCCGACCAACTCATTTCCAGTGGCCCCATGCACCTTGAGGTCAGTGCCTGGATGAGAGAGGGAAATAGAGAAATGATAAAATGAAAGAGAAAATCGGTAGAGAGCAAGATTGGGGGTGGGGTGGGGTCGGGTGGGGTGGTGTCAAAGGAAAGCTATCCTTTTCATTGGCACCATCTGGAGAAAAGGAGCTGGGATCACAAAGGGAAGAAGAGAACATGTCGCTGCTCAGCAGGTTGAACTTGAAACTTAAAGCAGCCCCCTTCCACTCAGAGCGGACACATTTGTACATCAAGAAGGGATAATGTTGTAATCTGGAACAGTGTGTTCCAATAAAAAGCATCATAGGAACCACACAGGAAATTTAACATTTTCTTTTAGTCACATTAAAAAAAAAAACAAGGTAAAAAGGAACAGTTGAAACTAGTCTAATAATATACTTCATTTAACTCAGAATATAAAAAATATTGTCATTCAACATGTAGTCCACATAAAATTGTTAATGAAATATTTTATGATTTCTTAGAATCTTCAAAATCTAGAATGTAACTTTCATGCTAGCACTTCTCAGTCTAGACCAGCTATTAAATATGGGGCCACTGCTGATTGCATAGTTCTTAACTATCAAGCAATATTGTGCTGTTTTCAATTTCGTGGGTATCTGGGGTGGAATTACTGGGAATAACTGGGAGCCAATTATCTGAAGCGTAACCAGTCTGACTCTTATTTATGCCGTCAGGCCACAAGGAACAACAAGAAAATGGGAGGGAGTTACTGTTTGGTTATCATGGACTAAAATCAGAAGAGTAAACCTTGAAAACCAGCACAAGATAAGGAGGTATTTGTGGGAAAAAATGTAAAAAGGAATCTTTTACTTTGTGTTCAGTGAGAGTTTATTTGGTGGGCCATAAAAAATAATGAATGTCCTTTAATCCTACGCCTTTAATCCTAGCACTTGTGAGGCAGAAGCAGGCAGATCTCTGTGAGTTCAAGGCCAGCTTGGTCTATAAAAGCAAGTCCAGGACAGCCAGGGCTACACAGAGGAACCATGTCTCGAAAAAAACATCATCATCACCATCATCACCATCACCATCATCATCATCATCATCATCATCATCATCATCATCAAGAAAATCTATTACATACATAAGGCATTCTAAGAAAGTCATCCCAGGGGCTAGTAAGGTGCTCACCGGTTAAAAAAATAAAGTTGTTTGTTACACAAACAGGGCAACCTGATTCAACCCCGGGAACCTTTCAGTAAAGGGGGAAGGAAGGAACCTACTTGATAAAGTTATCCAGTTTTGATCTCTACACTGATGCTGTGGCAATGTGGTCACACACACACACACACACACACACACACACACACACACACACACATGCACACACACACACACACACACACACACACACCAATCATAAGTAGTAATCATTATTAAATTACAAAAAGCAAGTCATCATTAGCCCCAGGCAACCTCAAATCTTGAACAAGAAGCACCGAGCAAATACAACCTGTCTCTAGGAACGGGCACCTGTAGGCATTGATTACAGAATAAGGCTAGTCAGGCCTTAATACTCAAAATACAATGGTAGGAATTCTCCAATTTGCTTGGCCACCAAAAATGCCACCTTTCCAGGTTCTCTCAGCCAAATTTCATAGGGATATGTGGGTATTTTCGAGGTCTCAGGATGTAACTGATTAAACTTTGCGTCCATATGTAGCTAGTGTGAGCTTCCCTGTTCTGAAGGTCACTTTGGGCCACTATGAGTCCACTGCTCACAGGCTGCTGTCACCCTTATCCTTGCTCTCGTACAAGTAGCCCAAGCTGGCTTGGTTTCTCCACAGCAGAACTTAACCACAGTTTTAAAAGAAATAAGGAACAGATGAAACTTATTTTCATAACATTTCACTTAGCATAGAACATGCAAAATAGTATCGTTTCAACATGTGACCCACACAGGAACTCTCTATTGGATGACTGAAGAGGTACACTCAATGAGGGGTCTTACCCTCAGGTGTCAGGCCTTGATGGTGGTCATGGCTGCTCAGAGGATCATCAGCTCCAGACCCTTTCCTGTGGGCAGACATCTCTACTGAGCTCCTGGCAGGGGTCACTTCTCTTCCCTGGTTTAGTCTGGTCTGGACTAAGTTACCCTTTTTACAAGGAAAAAATCCTTCAGTGTGTTACTTTTGTCTGCCCACCCCTACGTTCAGGAAGGAATGTAGTTAACAGAATAGCCTTTCTGTGCGGACACAACATCAGCCATCAGAAAACATGTCTCCATCTTTTAAAATCTTGTGATTCCTGAAGAGGTCTTGGACTCCACATTGAGAAATTTCAATTTTGTTTTGGGAGAGAGAGAGAGAGAGAGAGAGAGAGAGAGAGAGAGAGAGAGAGAGAGAGAGAGAGAGAGAGATCTTGAAACATAATTTAAGGCTTTACTTTCATAGAAATAGAATATACTTACTTATTCTGTAACGGGATTTAATACTGAAATTACGGTGGATAAAGTTATTTACTTTAAATAAAGAAATAAAAAGTACTACACTCTCCCACTATACAATACGTATTTCAGTGACCATTGTAGTTCACAGATGAATTCTAGGATATAAATTACATGTGGAAATATAAATGATGTGTTTCTTTGATTTCTTTGTACCTTAGTTTCTCTTTATTTTCTATGTAAAGCAAGACAGGTGAGCCACACTCAGGTACAGTTCAGGTTTGTGTCTGCCTTACAACAGTTGGCTGCACCCCACCTTAATGTCTACCCATTACACTTCAATGATGTCCAACAATATACTGGCACCAGAGAAACTCATGAACTCTGAGCAGTTTCAGAGGTGGTGTATAATCACACCCAATATTATGAACGGATAAGGAATTTACTTTGGAAACAGGCTGTCTGTCAGCTGGTAATCAAAACAATGACAAATGTTGAAATGTTTCTAAACTCTAGAAGCAATCTAAACCAAATTGTCTTCTTCAGCCAGTGTTACAAAATGTTTGATAAATATTTGTGTAGTCTTGTGTTAGTTTATTCATATTTTATACATGTCTTAATGCCAGTATTATATTACATTTAATCACCAAAGTAATTTAGCAGATGAAAGTAATTAAGTACAGAGAAATCACGGACTGACGTGAACAATTAGAAGCTGTAGATATTGTCTCTCCACTCTGGGTCTGTCCACTGCTTCTTACAGGTCAAAAGCATCCTTCTTTTAGAAATAGTGGTGTTTTCTTGACAAAGAGTTTGTCGTAATGCAATTTATTTGTCAGAGACAGACCCAAACAGTTGTAAACTTATTTGGATGTGTAAATCTATTTTGTCTAATACTGCTAATTGGGCTCCTATTTTTCTCTTTTCCACCATCTGGATGCTCTTATTTGGTGAAAACATAGAGTCTAGAAAAGAAGAATGTGAAATAGACAACATTTCATTCTATTGTTTTTTAACAGTTGCCCACAATGATTTAATTTGATCTTTTCAAATAATTATTTTAGCACTGGAGAACAAGGAATGCTATAAATGGTAATAATTGCTTCTTCTGTGTGTTCTAATTTGCAGAAGCTTCCTGATTTAATTCCCTGTGAACTAATTCACTACTTTCATTTGGTAGTAAGGGAATGACACTGCAATGGATGGAGAGCATTGCTGAACTGCCTAGAATTGTGAGCTCACAATCAGGTCTGCTTCCTTCCAAATTGTATCCATGTTGACTTTCTTGTGCCTCAGAGCTTGCTTGAGTTTGGCAACTGTACATTTAATAACTGCCCAATAAAAGAAAAGTAGATGGAAGATATGGAGAGTGACTGCATATACTGATGGCCCAAATACGCTAAGAAGTTGTCACATCTCTTTAACTTAGAGAATATTTATGATATGGACTTTGGATCCCAAGGCTTCCTTCCTATTTTGTAGGATGTGTGTGTGTGTGTGTGTGTGTGTGTGTGTGTGTGTGTGTGTGTGTGTGTGTGTTGAAATGAATGAATTTAATTATCAAAGTGATCTTTGAGTTAAGTACAATTTTAGTCCCTGTTTTAGAGAGGAGATGATTAGATACAGAATAAGTAATTTGAAAGTATTGTGTGTGTTACAGGGCCAGTATATCAATGTTCTCAAAATATATGCGAGTATCACTGAACATAGTGAAAAGATGCAAATATTCTAGAGTAAAATAAAAACTTACTTCTTAGAAGTATTTTTTTTCCAATTTGTCTCACTAGAAATAGCTAAAATGATAAAAGTTAAAAATTACACCTTCCTGGTTTTGGTTTCTCTAGTCATGGGTATTCAAACTCTAAAAAAACATAGCCTACTCTTTTGACATAAGATTGTAGGTATTTTAAAACTTTTTCATCTTAAATTTTATTTTATGTGCATTGGTGTTCTGCCTGTGCATAGGTCTGTATGAGGTTGTTGGACCCCTGGAACTGGAGTTACAGAGTGACAACTGGAGTTGTAGGTGCTGGGAATTGAACCTGGATCCTCTGGAAGAACAGCCAGTGTTCATAACTACTGAGCCTTCTCTCCAACCCCAGGTATAGGGAATTTTAAAATGCCCTGTTCTAAAAGATACTGAATTTAATATATATATATATCTTTCCACTCACTGTTTTCTCCTCACCTTCTCACAAATCTTGTTGATTGCATTGTGCTTGGTTCTTTCACTTGCCTCCCAATAATGCACTTAAATCTGTTTTATCTCTTCACATACTCATCTATCTTTTAATATTTACTGCAAACTAATATGCCAGAGTTTCACATTCAGAAGTAAACACTGGGGGGGGGGGGACTGGTTCCAAGAAGCCTTTGAGTACCACACTCTGTGAATCTTCAAGTTCTTGATTCACCATGGAGAATATTTATGTATAACTTAAAAACCTCCCTCACAGCTCTTAGCCATCTCTAGAGCCCTCATACTATCTAATGGACTGTATATAATGTATAAATAGTTATATATTATATTTTAAGTGGTACATAAATAGTTGTATTGTTTAGGGAACAGTGAAAAGGGAAAAGATGTGCATACTCAGTACAGTGCAATTTTAAAAATACGTCTTATTCCCTTTCAAGTCTGGCTGAATGTGCACCTGCCAAACCTCAGGTGCAGAAGCTATACAGTTAATTCTGTGTCACAAACAAAAGCTTTGTATTTCATGGTATTGGCTGCACGAAGTTGTTGTTCATCCTAAGGTACTTCATGTTCACATTTATTGTAAGTTTTTATTGACATTTTTCTGAAGCAACTGTCAGTGTCTCTTTTTATTGCTGTTAACATTATGATTTCTTACTATGATGCTTCAACTTCTTAGTCTGCCATTTGCCTTATTACAGAAACTCTGACTTCTTGGAGTTCTGACTGTTCTAATCTGGTTTGACTCATAACTGGACTTGCCGTAGGAATTTTGGGCTTTTTCTCCCCCTCCCCCGCCCCTCCCCCTCCCACGTCTTGAGTCATGTCTCCAATTTCAGATGAGTGTCTCTTGGGAACATTTTCCTAGAGCCCATCTTCAGAAGTTTTTTCCCCCAGAAAGGTTGAGTAGAAAGTTGGGTTTCAGTGGCTTTTATATTAGCACATGCATCTACTCAGCTTCTGTTTTGTGGTTGCCTTGCAGTGAACGCCAAGTTGGCAGGACCAATTCTCCATTCAAAGGAGTATTATGTGTCAGGACTGTTGGTTCCATAAACCCCTCAGGCTTTCCAAGGTTGGCAGGGCAGGTATCAAAGCCAGTGAGAAGTGACTTCCACAAAGAAAGAAACAGCTAAATTCACTTTTAGTGTGAGTGACAGTGGGATGAGACCAGTGTGAGTGACAGCAGCATGAGACCAGTGTGAGTGACAGCAGGATGAGGCCAGTGTGAGTGACAGCAGCATGAGACCCATGTGAGTGACAGCAGGGTGAGACCCGTGTGAGTGACAGCAGCATGAGACCCGTGTGAGTGACAGCGGGATGAGGCCAGTGTGAGTGACAGCCAGGTGAGACCAGTGTGAGTGACAGCACCATGAGACCAGTGTGAGTGACAGCAGCATGAGACCAGTGTGAGTGACAGTGGGATGAGACCAGTGTGAGTGACAGTGGGGTGAGACCAGTGTGAGTGACAGCAGGATGAGGCCAGTGTGAGTGACAGCGGGGTGAGACCAGTGTGAGTGACAGCAGGATGTGGCCAGTGTGAGTGACAGCGGGGTGAGACCAGTGTGAGTGACAGCAGCATGAGACCAGTGTGAGTGACAGCAGCATGAGACCAGTGTGAGTAACAGTGGGATGAGGCCAGTGTGAGTGACAGCAGGATGAGGCCAGTGTGAGTGACAGCGGGGTGAGACCAGTGTGAGTGACAGCGGGATGAGGCCAGTTTGAGTGACAGCGGGATGAGGCCAGTGTGAGTGACAGCGGGATGAGGCCAGTGTGAGTGACAGCAGCATGAGACCAGTGTGAGTGAGAGTGGGGTGAGACCAGTGTGAGTGACAGTGGGATGAGACCAGTGTGAGTGACAGCGGGGTGAGACCAGTGTGAGTGACAGTGGGGTGAGACCAGTGTGAGTGACAGCAGGGTGAGACCAGTGTGAGTGACAGCGGGATGAGACCAGTGTGAGTGACAGCGCAATGAGACCAGTGTGAGTGACAGCAGGGTGAGACCAGTGTGAGTGACAGCGGGGTGAGACCAGTGTGAGTGACAGCGGGATGAGGCCAGTGTGAGTAACAGTGGGATAGACCAGTGTGAGTGACAGCAGGGTGAGACCAGTGTGAGTGACAGCGGGATGAGACCAGTGTGAGTGACAGCAGCATGAGACCAGTGTGAGTGACAGCAGCATGAGACCAGTTTGAGTGACAGCGGGATGAGGACAGTGTGAGTGACAGCAGCATGAGACCAGTGTGAGTGACAGTGGGATGAGACCAGTGTGAGTGACAGCAGGATGAGGCCAGTGTGAGTGACAGCGGGGTGAGACCAGTGTGAGTGACATCAGCATGAGGCCAGTGTGAGTGACAGCGGAGTGAGACCAGTGTGAGTGACAGCCGGGTGAGACCAGTGTGAGTGACAGTGGGGTGAGACCAGTGTGAGTGACAGCAGCATGGGACCAGTGTGAGTGACAGTGGGATGAGACCAGTGTGAGAGACAGCAGGATGAGGCCAGTTTGAGTGACAGCGGGATGAGACCAGTGTGAGTGACAGCAGCATGAGACCAGTGTGAGTGACAGTAGGATGAGGCCAGTGTGACTGACAGCGGGGTGAGACCAGTGTGAGAGACAGCAGGATGAGGCCAGTGTGAGTGACAGCAGCATGAGACCAGTGTGAGTGACAGTGGGATGAGACCAGTGTGAGTGACAGCAGGATGAGGCCAGTGTGAGTGACAGTGGGATGAGACCAGTGTGAGTGACAGCAGGATGAGGCCAGTGTGAGTGACAGCGGGATGAGACCAGTGTGAGTGACAGCAGCATGAGACCAGTTAGAGTGACAGCGGGATGAGGCCAGTGTGAGTGACAGCAGCATGAGACCAGTGTGAGTGACAGTGGGGTGAGACCAGTGTGAGTGACAGTGGGGTGAGGCCAGTGTGAGTGACAGCGGGGTGAGACCAGTGTGAGTGACAGCGGCATGAGACCAGTGTGAGTGACAGCGGGGTGAGACCAGTGTGAGTGACAGCGGGGTGAGACCAGTGTGAGTGACAGTGGGGTGAGACCAGTGTGAGTGACAGCAGGGTGAGACCAGTGTGAGTGACAGCGGGATGAGACCAGTGTGAGTGACAGCGCAATGAGACCAGTGTGAGTGACAGCAGGGTGAGACCAGTGTGAGTGACAGCGGGGTGAGACCAGTGTGAGTGACAGCGGGATGAGGCCAGTGTGAGTAACAGTGGGATAGACCAGTGTGAGTGACAGCAGGGTGAGACCAGTGTGAGTGACAGCGGGATGAGACCAGTGTGAGTGACAGCAGCATGAGACCAGTGTGAGTGACAGCAGCATGAGACCAGTTTGAGTGACAGCGGGATGAGGACAGTGTGAGTGACAGCAGCATGAGACCAGTGTGAGTGACAGTGGGATGAGACCAGTGTGAGTGACAGCAGGATGAGGCCAGTGTGAGTGACAGCGGGGTGAGACCAGTGTGAGTGACATCAGCATGAGGCCAGTGTGAGTGACAGCGGAGTGAGACCAGTGTGAGTGACAGCCGGGTGAGACCAGTGTGAGTGACAGTGGGGTGAGACCAGTGTGAGTGACAGCAGCATGGGACCAGTGTGAGTGACAGTGGGATGAGACCAGTGTGAGAGACAGCAGGATGAGGCCAGTTTGAGTGACAGCGGGATGAGACCAGTGTGAGTGACAGCAGCATGAGACCAGTGTGAGTGACAGTAGGATGAGGCCAGTGTGACTGACAGCGGGGTGAGACCAGTGTGAGAGACAGCAGGATGAGGCCAGTGTGAGTGACAGCAGCATGAGACCAGTGTGAGTGACAGTGGGATGAGACCAGTGTGAGTGACAGCAGGATGAGGCCAGTGTGAGTGACAGTGGGATGAGACCAGTGTGAGTGACAGCAGGATGAGGCCAGTGTGAGTGACAGCGGGATGAGACCAGTGTGAGTGACAGCAGCATGAGACCAGTTAGAGTGACAGCGGGATGAGGCCAGTGTGAGTGACAGCAGCATGAGACCAGTGTGAGTGACAGTGGGGTGAGACCAGTGTGAGTGACAGTGGGGTGAGGCCAGTGTGAGTGACAGCGGGGTGAGACCAGTGTGAGTGACAGCGGCATGAGACCAGTGTGAGTGACAGCGGGGTGAGACCAGTGTGAGTGACAACGGGGTGAGACCAGTGTGAGTGACAGCAACATGAGACCAATGTGAGTGACAGTGGGATGAGACCAGTGTGAGTGACAGCGGGGTGAGACCACTGTGAGTGACAGCAGCATGAGACCAGTTTGAGTGACAGCGGGATGAGGCCAGTGTGAATGACAGCAGCATGAGACTAGTGTGAGTGACAGTGGGATGAGGCCAGTGTGAGTGACAGCGGGGTGAGACTAGTGTGAGTGACAGCGGGGTGAGACCAGTGTGAGTGACAGCAGCATGAGGCCAGTGTGAGTGACAGCGGAGTGAGACCAGTGTGAGTGACAGCGGGATGAGAACAGTGTGAGTGACAGCGGGGTAAGACCAGTGTGAGTGACAGTGCGGTGAGACCAGTGTGAGTGACAAGGGGATGAGACCAGTGTGAGTGACAGCGGGGTAAGACCAGTGTGAGTGACAGTGGGGTGAGGCCAGTGTGAGTGACAGCGGGGTGAGACCAGTGTGAGTGACAGCGGCATGAGACCAGTGTGAGTGACAGCGAGGTAAGACCAGTGTGAGTGACAACGAGGTGAGACCAGTGTGAGTGACAGCAACATGAGACCAATGTGAGTGACAGCGGGGTGAGGCCAGTGTGAGTGACAGCGGCATGAGACCAGTGTGAGTGACAGCAGCATGAGACCAGTGTGAGTGACAGCTGGATGAGGCCAGTGTGAGTGACCGCGGGATGAGGCCAGTGTGAGTGACAGCGGGGTAAGACCAGTGTGAGTGACAGTGCGGTGAGACCAGTGTGAGTGACAAGGGGATGAGACCAGTGTGAGTGACAGCGGGGTAAGACCAGTGTGAGTGACAGTGGGGTGAGGCCAGTGTGAGTGACAGCGGGGTGAGACCAGTGTGAGTGACAGCGGCATGAGACCAATGTGAGTGACAGCGAGGTAAGACCAGTGTGAGTGACAACGGGGTGAGACGAGTGTGAGTGACAGCAACATGAGACCAATGTGAGTGACAGCGGGGTGAGGCCAGTGTGAGTGACAGCGGCATGAGACCAGTGTGAGTGACAGCAGCATGAGACCAGTGTGAGTGACAGCTGGATGAGGCCAGTGTGAGTGACCGCGGGATGAGGCCAGTGTGAGTGACAGCGGGATGAGGCCAGTGTGAGTGACAGGGGGATGAGGCCAGTGTGAGTGATAGTGCGATGAGGCCAGTGTGAGTGACAGCAGCATGAGGCCAGTGTGAGTGACAGCAGCATGAGACCAGTGTGAGTGACAAGGGGATGAGACCAGTGTGAGTGACAGCGGGGTAAGACCAGTGTGAGTGACAGTGGGGTGAGGCCAGTGTGAGTGACAGCGGGGTGAGACCAGTGTGAGTGACAGCGGCATGAGACCAGTGTGAGTGACAGCGAGGTAAGACCAGTGTGAGTGACAACGGGGTGAGACCAGTGTGAGTGACAGCAACATGAGACCAATGTGAGTGACAGCGGGGTGAGGCCAGTGTGAGTGACAGCGGCATGAGACCAGTGTGAGTGACAGCAGCATGAGACCAGTGTGAGTGACAGCTGGATGAGGCCAGTGTGAGTGACCGCGGGATGAGGCCAGTGTGAGTGACAGCGGGATGAGGCCAGTGTGAGTGACAGGGGGATGAGGCCAGTGTGAGTGATAGTGCGATGAGGCCAGTGTGAGTGACAGCAGCATGAGGCCAGTGTGAGTGACAGCAGCATGAGACCAGTGTGAGTGACAGCGGGATGAGGCCAGTGTGAGTGACAGCAGCATGAGACCAGTGTGAGTGACAGCGGGATGAGGCCAGTGTGAGTGACAGCAGGATGAGGCCAGTGTGAGTGACAGCGGGGTGAGACCAGTGTGAGTGACAGCAGCATGAGACCAGTGTGAATGACAGCGTGGTGAGACCAGTGTGAGTGACAGCGGGATGAGACCAGTGTGAGTGACAGCAGCATGAGACCAGTGTGAATGACAGTGGGATGAGACCAGTGTGAGTGACAGCAGCATGAGACCATTGTGAGTGACAGCAGGATGAGGCCAGTGTGAGTGACAGCAGCATGAGATCAGTGTGAGTGACAGTGGGATGAGGCCAGTGTGAGTGACAGCGGGATGAGGCCAGTGTGAGTGACAGTGGTATGAGGCCAGTGTGAGTGATAGCAGCATGAGACCAGTGTGAGTGACAGCGGGATGAGGCCAGTGTGAGTGACAGCGGGATGAGGCCAGTGTGAGTGACAGCAGCATGAGACCAGTGTGAGTGACAGCAGCATGAGACCAGTGTGAGTGACAGCGGGGTGAGACCAGTGTGAGTGTCAACGGGGTGAGACCAGTGTGAGTGACAGCAACATGAGACCAATGTGAGTGACAGTGGGGTGAGGCCAGTGTGAGTGACAGCGGTGTGAGACCAGCGTGAGTGACAGCGGGGTGAGACCTGTGTGAGTGACAGCGGGGTGAGACCAGTGTGAGTGACAGCGGGGTGAGACCAGTGTGAGTGACAGCAGCATGAGGCCAGTGTGAGTGACAGTGGGGTGAGACCAGTGTGAGTGACAGCAGGATGAGACCAGTGTGAGTGACAGCAGCATGAGACTAGTGTGAGTGAAAGCGGGATGAGGCCAGTGTGAGTGACAGCGGGATGAGGCCAGTGTGAGTGACAGTGGGATGAGGCCAGTGTGAGTGACAGCGGGATGAGGCCAGTGTGAGTGACAGTGGGATGAGGCCAGTGAGTGACAGCAGCATGAGACCAGTGTGAGTGACAGCGGGATGAGGCCAGAGTGAGTGACAGCAGCATGAGACCAGTGTGAGTGACAGCGGGATGAGGCCAGTGTGAGTGACAGTGGGACGAGGCCAGTGTGAGTGACAGTGGGATGAGGCCAGTGTGAGTGATAGCGGGATGAGGCCAGTGTGAGTGACAGTGCGATGAGGCCAGTGTGAGTGACAGTGGGATGAGGCCAGTGTGAGTGACAGCAGCATGAGGCCAGTGTGAGTGACAGCAGCATGAGACCAGTGTGAATGACAGTGGGATGAGACCAGTGTGAGTGACAGCAGCATGAGACCAGTGTGAGTGACAGCAGGATGAGGCCAGTGTGAGTGACAGCAGCATGAGATCAGTGTGAGTGACAGTGGGATGAGGCCAGTGTGAGTGACAGCGGGATGAGGCCAGTTTGAGTGACAGTGGTATGAGGCCAGTGTGAGTGATAGCAGCATGAGACCAGTGTGAGTGACAGCGGGATGAGGCCAGTGTGAGTGACAGCGGGATGAGGCCAGTGTGAGTGACAGTGGGACGAGGCCAGTGTGAGTGACAGCAGCATGAGACCAGTGTGAGTGACAGCAGCCTGAGGCCAGTGTGAGTGACAGCGGGATGAGGCCAGTGTGAGTGACAGTGGGATGAGGCCAGTGTGAGTGACAGCGGGATGAGACCAGTATGAGTGACAGCAAAATGAGGCCAGTGTGAGTGACAGTGGGATGAGACCAGTGTGAGTGACAGCGGGATGAGACCAGTGTGAGTGACAGCGGGATGAGACCTGTGTGAGTGACAGTGGGATGAGGCCAGTGTGAGTGACAGCAAGATGAGACCAGTGTGAGGGTTTCAGCTTCACACTAGGACCTTGGGAGTGGTCCATGGTCCTCACCAGTTTGCCTAGATGCAAGGCAAGAAGGAAGAGAGAGGAGTGCTGTTGGAAAATCATCAATAATGAAACATCAAAGATGGAGGCGGACTCCATTATAATCCATTATTATGCTTCTTGAGTGTCAGCTTGTCTCTGAATGTATAGTTTTATATTGTAAACCACTTGATTACAGAACTTCATTCAATAGATCCCTAAATTTTCTAATAAATTTCTATTAAAAATTTCTTTGTTAATACAATCCTTAATTTTCTTCCTGAAAATGTAATAATTCCATTTATGTTCTTAGTTTCTGAAGCTTGTATAGAATGTACCAAGACACAGATTTTGTTTTTTCTTTGATTGTGACATTTTTTAAAAAGTGTATACTATTCAACTTTATTTTTTTAGGGGTTTGGATTTGTCTTTTTGGTTTTTGTTTTTATTTTTATTTTTTTATTTTTATTTTTTTTTTTGCTATTTTTAAATTTTAATTCATACATTCACTTTACATTCCAATCATAGCCTCCCCCCTCCTCTCCTCCTGGTCCCTCTCTCATACCCTGCCCCCCTTTGTTTGACATTTTGTAACTCTTTTTTTAGTAGAGATGTATGCTTTGCTTCAGTTCATAGGAAAAATAAATCCTCTCAATTTTGCTGACTATATTCCCATCTCTCTTGCCACACTGAGAAGATTGCCTGCTTTAGCTTTGTCGGTCACTTATCCAACTTTCCTCTTATATTCTATCTGTCTGCCCTTTGTTTTATTGTGAGATAGGCTGATTTTACTCTTTTGGCTATTCTATTATTATATTTTATAATCTGCTGGTACTATTAAAATCAGAGAAATTCTTTCAAGTTTTCCTGATCCTTTTTTTTTAAAATAGAAGACTGTTTTGCTTATGAATGAGATCTTACAAATCTTTTTAAGAATGTATCTGTTGTATGCTTGGCTGTGAGGAATGGTGTTGTGGAATGCAGTCACTGGTTCACAACAGACATTAACACACACACACACACACACACACACACACACACACACACACACACACACAGAGTTTATCTGTGCTTGGCTGTCCTAGACTTACTTTGTAGACCAGGCTGGCCTCAAATTCATAGTGATCTGCCTGCCTCTGCCTCCCCGAGTGCTGGCACTACAGGCGTGCACCACCACGCCCAGCAGACATAAAAATCTTAATCAGAGTAGCTGTGATCATTTGTAAGAGAACCTCAACAAAGTTGGGTTTGTTTTTTTCATAGCAGGGTTAGGGACAGCCTTTATACTAGTGTTTCCCAACCTTCCTAATGCTTCAACACCTTAGTACATCTCCTCATGTTGTGATGACCTCAACCATAAAATAATTTTTGTTGCTACTTCCTAACTGAAATGCTGCTTCTGTTATGATTTGTAGTGTAAATATCTGTTTTCCAATGGTCTTTGGTGATCCCTGTGAAAGGGTCATTTGACCTCAAAGGTGTCTAAATGCACAGGTTAAGATTTAGACCAGTTCCTGATTGCAGCCTTTCCTTGCCTTCTGTGCTCCTGGAAATAAGCTCAATAAATTAATTGGTTCACCAATTTGGAGTGGGAGTGGGGAGGGGTGGGGTGGGGTAGGAGCAATGGGTCCTTTAGATTGTCATTGGTGCCTTACCTAGGATATATAGATGTTACCTTCCATCTTACGAGGAAAGGCTAACACAACATCCAGAAGGCCCAATTATAGTAGCTTAGTAAAGAAAAGCTTTATTTGTCTCCTGTAGAAAGAAGCTGGACACATAATGCCTCCTTCTTTGTGTTTGTCTTTTATAGTCTCAAAGAACTGTTGCACTCTTGGGAGTCATCACATTAGCTTCCAACAAAGAAGAGATAAGTGCAAGAGGCTGAGTTTAACCTGTGCTTTTCTGTGTCTGATACAAACATATTTTCAAACACTTTTCCTAGTCACATATGATGAATTCGTTTTATACATGGCTGCTCAGAGCTGAGTCATTTGACCGCATATGATCGGCCATTGGAAGGTATCTCTGGAGGACTGGAGTCAGCCAGCCAATCACAAAGTGTACTGGACATATTAGCTGAAAACTTAAAAGCCTCCTCCTCTCTTGTTCTTTTTATTGTCCCTTTTATTCTGCTATTTCTCAACTATCTGATCATAGCTGTGACTATTTGTAAGTGACCAGATTAATAGATTGGCAATACCTTTTACATTTCACTTTAACTTTAACTTTTTCTATTTTTCACATTTATGGTAAAGCCAAGGCTTCCCAAGTTTTTTTAAATGTGCTAATTATTCATCAGTTTGATACTGTCTTATTTTATTTTCTTAGATGGAGGGGCTAATACAGGTGTTGCAAATCTCACTTTCCCCCTGGTTAGTGAGGGAGACTCCTTTTAATTAGATGGCCAAGTGTGCAGGCTTCTTTTGAATTAGTAAGCGCTACAAGGTTATTGACTCTGTTTACATCACCTCCAAGCTTCACTAGTTAATTATGTCACTTGCAGCAAAAAACTTTATTAGAACATATTGAGTCAACACTGGGCCTATGTAACAGAAGTAATAGAGGCTGAAGTGTTGGAGAAAAGATGCTAGATGCAAGAAAAGCAAGCTCTGACTTCTCTGAATCTTTACTAGAAGGTAGGAAGAAGGGAAAAGAGCATTAAAATGATCTTATCACTTATAAAGCTTTGGGACACTCAGGAGACTTGTATGCCCAAGGTGAGATTTGAATGAACTGTAGACATTGAAGTGCTTATAAGTAGAGCAGCCAATGGGGCCTTGTAGAACAACACCCGGGAGTACCAGTGCAGACCAGACTGGTCAGGGTAGTCTCCTTTTATCCTTTGCAGCAATATATTTTGCCAAATATAACTAGCTGTGTTTAATATAGGCTCTTTTTTTTTTACAATTTTTTAAAATTTTATTTTATTGATTTATTCATATTACATCTCAATGGTTATCCCATCCCTTATATCCTCCCATTCCTCCCTCCCTCCCATTTTCCCCTTACTCCCCTCCCCTATGACTGTGCCTAAGGGGGACTTCCTCCCCCTTTATATGCTCATAGGGTATCAAGTCTCTTTTTGCTGATATAGGCTCTTACACGTCAATATTTATTGGAAACATTTTCTTAAGTTACAAATGCACTTGTATATTCACAGAGACAAGGTTATTATTGAGAGAGGGAAAACACTGAAGGGATTGCCTTCTGAAGATTGCTCACTCACTCAGCAAAGGCAAGATAAGGACTAATGTCTGAGCAACTGCTTTGTGTTGTATCCATAAAGGCCACTCACAAAAATCATTACTTTTAGCTGCCTAACTTTCTCAGAAAGTATTTTTATTCTTTTAGAAGCTGTTAGACAAAAATGTATGGATGAATTATGTACAACATGATGTTTTGAGATATGGATTATGGATGGTCGGATCTGGCTAAAGATGCATTGACTCAGATGCTCGGATTCACACAGTACCTGCCACCCACTCTGCATTTCCAAAGAAGCCAAGATGTGCGCAAAGCCAGGCTGATCACAGTGACATGTGGCTGGAGATGTGACCAGTGGGGCTTCTGCTGTTGGCTTACTTTGTGAGCAGAAAGGCTGATGCTTTCATGTTCCTGCCACAATGGGGTGGTGTAAACACCTGTCATCAATGAAACCAATGTTATTTATCATTTCAAATGCTTTCTTCCCCTCCCCCACTTTCAGGACGTCTATGGTGACCAGCACTTTTTTTTTTTTTTAAATAAGAAGAATCTTTGTGGAAGTACCTCCTAAGCTGGAGCCAGTTCCAGCCTTTCCTCTTGAGACTGGGCCTATAGGTGGCAGCAACTGTTAGCTGTTGAGCTAGGGCTCCCTGTGCCAAAGGCTCTCTTGAAATACTTTGAATATTCTTCCATATTCAAAAATGAAACTTTCCCAGATAAGGAAGTCAAAGGCCAGCCTTAAGCTGTGTCCTGTGAATGGTTCACACACCATAGTCTACATTACAGAGCTTAGATATGACACAGGGGCTTGATAGTCTCTCTCTCCAGAGGTTTATTTTGTGGTGTTGGTTGGGCTTAGTCTTTAAGGTTTGTGACTTGTGTGGTCAGGTTGGCTACCTTTTCCATCCCATCACTGTGTATAAAAGATTTGGAATCTATTATAACCTACATTACAGCCATCAACCCCTCTGTGCTAAGCATTCAATAAATGCCGGGGTTTTAACTTGTACATCATGGGTTTCGTAGATTACGTAAAGCTATCGGATATAATTTAAGGTTTTGCAAGTAAAAAGGTGCTAGTGTAGATAAAGGAGCATATGACTTAGGGGAAATGTATCAGAAAAATACTATTATAGTTTGGGTCATTTTATTTATTTTTATTTACTTGTTTGTTTATTTTTGAGGGCATGTAATTTTATCTGGTTTTCAAGGTGAGAAAGACTTGTATTCAAGAATGTTTTCCAAGTATGTTAGGTTCTGAGGGAGCTGAGACAGTATGGACTTTAGCTGTCTGACTATAGGTGATTGGTAAACTATACTTGACATGATTAATCTAATCACATCAGTCATATGCAGGGTTTATATGTTGTAGCTCAGTCCATTGCGGGGGGGGGGGGATGGGGGGCAGTGGATTGTATCAGTCACATTTCAGCTAGCTAGACCCAGCCTTTGTGTTTCCTCATTCTGAAGATAGCTTTAAATGGTTCTTCTTTATCCAATAGACCTAAAATATAATAGACAGTAAAAGCTTGCTGCTTCAAATATAGCCTATTGGCCATTCACCTTAGACACAATTGTTTGGATTTAACAATTTAAATAAAAGGCAAATAAATTAAACAATTTTAATAAAAAATAATTTTGTGTGTATTATTTAGTTGGGTTATTTCTATTGTGTAAGGAAATAGATTAATCCATTTGAAAATGAAAAAAAGATAGTATCACATTTATCAACAAAGTTTCTGCATGTGCCAACAGAACAAGAGTCACTGGCTCAGAACAGACAGTCCCAAGGAATGCAGAGATGATGCAGTGGTGAAGAATTTCTACTCCTCTGCCAGAGGACCAGAGTTCAGTTTCCAGCTCCTGAGTCTGGCAGCTTACATATAACGGTGACTCCAACCCCAGGGTATCCCACGCCATCTTCTGGCCTCCATGAGTACCTGCACTCATGTGCACATAGCACATAGCACACAGACACACACAGGCACATAATTTTTAAAAATCTCTAAAAAACAGTCAGTAAACACTTAGGAATAAATATCACTATACTATAGATATTAATTAGTTTAGGTTATTTTTTTAAAGTAAGGCATTGGCATTTTAGGTTATAAGCTTGGCAATAGCTCATATATTTTATTTTGAAATAAGACTAAGGTAGGAATTGAGTATGAACTACTGAATATCATTTTCTACCAGGATTTGTTTAAGATTAAAACCAGAGGGTTAGTGCTCTCCTAAACAAGTATTAATTTGTGTGACTTTGCTTTTATTTCTTCGTTGAGTGCTTTGTCGCTCCGGGAAAAGGGCAGAGCAGACACATAGAAACTGACCCATGAAAGCAGGTATTTTACATAATCTACTCAGCTGTAGTCATCTGTGTTATTGGGTAGAAATTATTGAGGACGCCAAGAAAAGGTATTGAAAACCAGATGAATGCCATGAGATAGGGAACGCTGACTGAAGCGCCTAGTAAAGGTGAAGAGATGAAAGCAAGTGCTTCAGGCAGATGGACACTTTGGAGAGAACTTCCTTGTTGTCTTTGCACTTGAAAATACAGTAGGTCTCATTTAGCCTTTTAATCCTTATCTTCAGAGATAAGGGTTTCCCCAATGATTGTTTTATTATTGCTTCAAAGTTTATATAAACTGTAGCAAGTCACACCTTACAGATTTTAAAGAATACTGCCATTGTATTTGGCAAGTTTGAATTTATTATTGTTGGGTGATAGTTGTCTTCATATGTATGTATGTATGTATGTATGTAGAGCTAGTACTTAATAAACATCTCAATTCCAGATTCCTTCCTTCTTGGGAGCCCACTCATCCTTTCACATCCCTGGGCTTGTTTGAGGTCACTGCTTACCCTTGATGGCCTCTTCTCCTTTACACTGAGTTGGGTACCCTGCAACCACTTAGCCCTGAGGGAAACATGCTCAGCGAGGTAGGAAATACATTTGCCTCCCCTCCAACAAGCTTCTTATTTTGGAGGAGAAAATATAGAATTCTACTGAGATCAATTCTTTCTTCCCAGATCACTTCCATCTCTGTAATATTTCTGGAATTCCACATTTCAAAATGCTTTCCCTCACTTGCCCAAACATTAATAAACATGGACTCACACATGTCTGCATGAATGTCATACCATTATTTAAGCTGCAGTTGATAGTAATAGTATATTTTATATAAAGGGTCTCTTCTCTCCATCAATTAGATTTATTGTAAGGTTTGATGTGGGGCACATGCATGCTGTGTGTGTATGTGTGTGTGTGTCTCACTGAACATGGAGCTAACTACTCCAATACACTGGCTGGGCACTGAGTCCCTGCATCTGCCTGTTCCTACCCCTCTCCACCCCATTGAAATTACAGATATGCACCAGGCTTGGCTCTGAGGTAGGTTATGGGAATAGGCTCAGGTCCCCAACTGTAAGGTTTTAGCATAACCTATTAAATGTATGTCATTAGAAAGAATGGCCAAAATCAAGACCATCCTTTTTGGTATCAGCATAGTTGTATTAATTGAATCTAGGTCATAATTTCTATAGTGAGTATCAGCTCCACTAGGGAAAATTTCCCATCTGCTTTGTTCTTTGGGGTTTTGGTAGCACATTATTGTTGTTTGGTACCAAAGGACTGCTCAGCAAACACCTGCTGGGTGAATGAACCACTAAGAAAGATAGAATGATTTTGCAGTGGGAAAAAACCCTATTATTTCTAGTCTAGAATTCAGACTTGCAATCACACTGGTATTTTGATTTCTCATTACATTCCTGTTTTCTTGTTCACTCATCAGTACCTTAGGAATGGGACCAGAATGGCACCATTTTTCTTTCTTCAGTGTTCAACAAATCTATCTTTATAAACTCAAGAAAGGAAGCTCTCAGGTTTTGCTCACACTGGAGTGCTCTAAGGCACTGCAAAGCTTTGCTGTCCACTTGAGCAGCTGATAATAGTCCTTTGATGTAGAGCTTTGAACAAGAGATAAGAAATAGTTATCTAACCATAGCCTTTGCTGATAATCAACAGGGCCTTCTTGCTAGTCAAGCCATTAGATATCATTTTCCATGGTTATCCAATCAACAGAAAACTCACCCCACATTGTGTAGAAGCCATGGAATGTATCTTCAAATTCCAAACTTTCTTCTGCATTCATTTAATGCCTTTATTCTTTTTTTTCCTGTTTATTGCAAGCTATAGACACAAACAGTAGTTGTTCGTCTACATCAGCCCCATCATCTTAGGCTGTATTTTCTGAACTTAAGTAGATAGGAATTTTACACATCTTTCTTTTTGGTTAAACAGGTTCCAAACAAGAATCCAACAGCAAAGGCGTTGCTTCAGAAATTGTCAACCATAGACATTGGAAGACTTGTTCAGAGTAAGAAAACTTGATAAAGCCATAGTTGTTAATGTTGAGATGAATTCTATGCTACCTACACATGCAATCTACATTGAGAAGAGGGTAACAGACCTTATGTGTTTGAGAGTCTCTTCTTGCACTCTCATGCTATAAAGAGCCTTCAGGGAAATGTTCAGAAATGGGCTAATATAGCCATAGAAACAGTCACCTTATCTTTAAGGGACTTTTCTTAATTGTCTAAATGCACTTATGTTGTTAATGTTTGATAGTAATGCATAATTTCAGTGTGAGATGTCTAACTGAAGCAAGCACTTCCAACAAGACCAAGAGAGCATCTCCTGTGAGGTTTAGGTTCGGCCCATAATTCCTGACAGGGAATAACCTGGACTGAGAGTCATGGCCACCAAGGCAAAACCTGGGCTGACGAATGCATGGGGGTCTGCTCAGTGGGCATTTTCATATTTCTCCTGCTCTTCAATTTATCCCCGCTGTATCTAACAATTGCCACAAGGCCTGCCATTTCAGTAGAGACGAGCGCTATCTCAGCTTTTAAAAGAAATGTAGATTCCTGCTCCCTGTTGTGGGAAGAAAGAGAAGATCTCTGTTGGTTGATGCGGGTTGCTTGAAGGATCTTCAGAGGCATGGTGCCCCTCACAGTCCAGCAAGAGTCTCTCCTTTAGTAGACTTTAATGATTCCTCTCTTTTTTCTCTGTTTGCTCTTCACATTGTTGGCAACTGGGGAGAGTCTAGTCAAAAGGCTCTTTAGGAAACATTTTTACTTTGATGAGGCTGGTTCAGACATTTTCCTCTAATCTCTGTGTAGATCTGTCTGGTTTCCTCTTGCTTCTGCTATTCCTGGGGTTTGGAGGTTGGTCACTGGTCGTTGATCTCTTCCCCCCCCCCCCCTCGCGCGCGCGCGCGCGCGCGCGCGCGCGTGTGTGTGTGTGTGTGTGTGTGTGTGTGTGTGTGGTTTTGCTCTGGGTCTGTCCCCATTTTAAGCTTGCTCACATACTCTTACTAAATCTAAGCTACCTCACTCTGTGAGACTTCTTGGTTCACATTGTTTGAAAGCAGAGCCAGAGGCAAGGGCATCTCTTGTCAAGGGCTGCCAGCAAAGGGTTGGACATCCTAGCGGCTGACTCTGGTCACCTCTCCTGCTGGGATGGCTGCTGGTCCCTGGAGTCTGACAATGTATTGTCATGCGGATTACGCTGATTAGCTGGAGGCAGTTAGGTAACAGGAGCTCTCTCAACGGGGTCCCAGCTTGCTGTCAGGTTGACTGTTCAAACACTGGGTTTTGGGATTCCCTCCAGCATTTCTTAAATGTAATCCAGGCATGTTATTGCAGGTTCTATTTGAGAAGGGGCTACTTACTTGTCACTTGAAATATATATTTTTAACAGGAAAAAAAAAAGAGCCAAGAAATGAGAAAATATGGCATAAAGAGGAGGCGGCGAAGGACGAACAAAACGCAGGCATGTCCCAAATGCAAAGCTTGCGTTGAGTGCACGCACGCGTTGGGGAGCAAGGGTTCTGTTTTCTTTTACATAGAAACTCTGAAAAGTGTGCATGCTTGGGGTTTTGCTTTTCTAAGGAATTACTAATCTCCAAAGAGTTCAAAGGCAGCAGAGTTTAGGCCCACCCTGAGAAGGACGATGGGACAGTGCTGGCTCAGACCCATAGGAGCCTGTTTGGCTACGTGTTCTCCAGATAGGTCAATATGGCAGTGAAGGGAGGCTGGGTCTGAGGGGAAGAGACAGAGAAGCTGTAGATTCTAGGCAAGGCTTTTCCAGCCTGGTCTCTTTCCTTTGTGATTTCCTGTTCTAATCCCATCCTGGGCAGCTTTAAAGATACTTAACCCTGGGGAACTGCTTAAGTTCTGGAATGTAAACATACCATACCTCACAGAGGCATCTTTGTTATATTTAAAAGAAAACGAAGGCTTCGCGGAAACCCAGCAGCCCTTTCTTCTTCAGAGTCTCCGGATTCCGCATTAATGATGCACCGCCCTCCCACAATACACTTCTGCCCAGCGCGAAATCCCAACAAGCTGCAGGGTATTCCTTTTCTCTGTCAGACTTTCCCAGTAGGTAGGGGTGATAGCGCCAAAATCAGTTTAGCCTGAGAGGCCACGAGGCGAAGCAAAGTTTCCCCTGTGAAACTCAACTATGTGTTGCAGGCTTGGGGAATTGATCTTCATCAGTAAAGAAGGCTTCAGAGCTTTATGAATGTTGGTTCCCATTCATACATGTTCAGTTTTATGTGCTTTGGGGGGCAGGGGCGCAGGGATGTTTGCTGGTACATGCGTGTGTGTGTGTGTGTGTGTGTGTGTGTGTGTGTGTGTGTGTATGTTAGTAGAGATCAGTAGACAGCCTTGATTGGTACAACTCCTCACATGCCTTTTTTTTTCTTTGAAACAAGTTCCCTCAGTGTCCTGTACCTTCACCTTGTAGGCTAAAGTAACTAGCCAGTGACCTCCAGAAATCAGCCTGCTTAGAGCTTGGATTACAAGCATGTGTCACTGCACCCAGCTTTTTTTTTTTTTCAGTTTTTTCAAGACAGGGTCTCTCTGTGTAGCCTTGGCTGTCCCGGACTCGCTTTGTAGACCAGGCTGGCCTCGAACTCACAGTGATCCGCCTGCCTCTGCCTCCCTCCCGAGGGCTGGGATTAAAGGCGTGCGCCACCATGCCCGGCTGCACCCAGCTTTTTTATGTGGGCTCTAAGAACCAAGCTCAGGTCCCATGTTTGCGAGGCATGCAGGGTACCCACTGAGCCATCTCCCTCTCCTAGGAGCCTCTTTTCTACATATTCATTTTAAAGTGTCCAGTTGGACGTCTGGTGTGTTGTATGTAACACGCGATAAATGGCATTTCCATTTGTTTTCATAAACTGGATTGGAACACCTCATAAGAATTGGGGCTTAACAGTTGAGTGGAGAGTCGGGTCTGACTTGCACATGTACTCTGGTGCCTCATATTTGACCATGCCCCCTGATGGCATTCAGAGGAAGGACAGCAGGCTACCAAGAAGAGACTTGATACCCTATGAGCATATACAGGGGGAGGTAATCCCCCTCAGTCACAGTCATAGGGGAGGGGAATAAGGGGAAAATGGGAGGGAGGGAGGAATAGGAGGATACAAGGGATGGGATAACCATTGAGATGTAATATGAATAAATTAATAAAATAAAATAAAAGAGTTGGGGCTTAAAATAACTTAGGAAATTTTGAAAAGTGAAGAGCTTTGAAGAATGCCTCTCCTCTTAATTGCTTGCAGTCATTAGAATAACATATAGGTATTGTCTTTTATTTACAGTGATAATTGATAAACTTTGTCAATTAATAGTTTATCAGTAAGATTATTAAGAAAAATAGTAACAGTGAAACATAAGAATATCTCTAGATATTTGGTTTAAACTATATATCCGTGCATCTAAAACCATGTCATTCTTACTAGATTTCCTCAACCAATCCCAAAATAGGTATTTTTTAAAATTTATTTTTAATTTATGCTCACTTTACATCCTGATCGTAGCCCCTTCCTCCTCCTCCTCTTCCTCCTCTTCCTCTCCCAGTCCTCTCTCCCACGCTCTTCCCCCCCATACCCTTTCCCATTGTCCTCAGAAAAGGGGACCCCCCCAACCCAACCCAGCATATCAAGTTGCATCAGGACTGAGCTAACCTTCATCCACTGAGGCCAGGGCCTAGGTTAGTTGACTGTTGGTCTTCTTGAAGTGTACTTGCCCCCTCAGGGTCCAAAATAGGATACTATTTGCCCCCTCTGGGGCCAATTTTCTTGCAAATGAATTTAAATTTTAAGATAATGACACTTTCTGGAGTAGTCACTTCAGGATCCCCTGTCAATTAGATGCTTTAGTATTAAATGTCTTTTTCTTCCCTCTTCTCCTGACGTCTCCCAGCTGTTAGCATGGTCTTGTGATGCTGTCAACTCCTACAGCTTCCTGGAGAGATTGTTCCAGAAACAGGTTGGGATGGGGGTAGATGGGTGTGGGTGCACAGCTATGTTTCATCTGAGCCAGTAGCTACGTGGCCCCATATTCATGCCCATGTATTTTTTTTTCTCCCTCACAAGTAGTTGTTAAGTTGTTAATTCTGTTTTTGATAGTCAGGTTTTAAGTGGGGGAGTGGGCAGGGGTGAGGGTGTTGGAGGTGGGGGTGGGTGCTGGAAAGGCTCAGCCTGAGAGACTGAGGAGAGGAGAGCAGGAGTGGTTGCTATGAGCTTTGCAACATGCACACGAGCGGGCACGCACACACACAAATACATGGACAAAGGGATAAATTGAAAAAGAAAGCAGTAACCCCTTGCTTGGTTCAGCAGTCTGGTCAGCCCCACAGATGAGGAAGTGCTCCTTTGTCCCAAGCTAAAAGCCTTGTTTTCTTGTTCATTGTCTTTCAGGGCAAAATCTGGGGGGAAATTCACCTGTCTGATGCAAAGTTAAACTGCTGGCTTTAGTGTGAGTGCATGGGAACTCGGGTTTATTAATGAATACAACATACCCTCTTTGATTTGAAAGCTTTCACCCCGCTGAAAAGATTCAAAAGGCATCGCTTCCTGCACCAGCGGCATTCCTTTATCCGTCTCAGTGGTTTACCCCTACCCAGCTGCTCTATCTCATTAACAAGCATTTGACCACTGCAGCCGGCCTGGGAGTGTTGACACTTGAAAGGCCCAGGCAGGCGTGGGCAGGCCATCAGCTATGGCAACAGGAAACTGCCCCGGAGACAACACTGAGAAAACGGCAGCTGCAAAAGCCAAGTCCGGGTAGACATAAAGGGCGGCCTGTGCCCACGTTGGTCTGGGGTATCGGTGCGTGCCTGTGGATTTGAATTGGCAAGTCTATTTACTCATGCATGGGCTGTAAGTGTTGCCATCGGCATGTATCAGACTCTCTGGGCTCTTTGACAACTCAGGACGGATTTTTATTTTGACTTACAATGTTCTTATGCATAGCCCCATGCCTCAAAAAACAAAAAACAAAACAAAAAAAAAACTTCTTGTTCCACAGACAATGTAAGCTGTTGTGTATGCGCAGAGGAACGTTCACTAGGGGTGTCAGGCTTGATGCACATATCCACTTTCGTGGACATCATGTGTACAAGGAAAAAACCTATATGCCTGGATTCTCATACATTTTTCATGCTACCACATTATTTTTCAAACACAAGTCAACCCGTGAAATTATCTTACAAATATGTAAGATTACTGTAATAGCTTTTGGTTTAGGCGTCAAGCCATGACGGTTTAAGTAGAATATGTATGAATAAAAGTATTGTTCCAGTTGTATAAAAATAGCTCAAACAATGCAGCGGGAAGAGTCTGTATACGCTATTATTGCTATAGTGATTTTAAATACATATTTAAATAACATTTATTACTTACTCGATGAGTTGTGGGCGCTCTCAGTAGTGTACTTCTGAATCCACCACTAAGTGTGTTTGTACAGTCATCAGGGGAATCTCAGATTACAGGCTACCTCCTGTAAAACCTGGGGCAGGAATTTTCCAAATCTATAAGTCCTTTCTCAAAGTGTTCCGTTCCAGTGGCTAGGCAACTCCAGCATCTAATTCCTACCTTAAAGGAACGGTGTCATACTCGCATTCAAAGGGGAAAGTTCTTCATCCTGAGGTAAAAAGGACCCATTTAAAGCCATGATACAAAAGGTAAACACCACCCCCACCCCCCCACCCCCACCAATAAAGGAAGAGTGAATGCTAATTTTAAAAAATATGAATTCAGTGAGTTCCAAGCGACATTAGGTGACTGTGTGCACAGCAGTGAATTGTTTTCCTGGCACCTTCAGTACAATAGACAACTCATGATTACTACATTGTAGTATGTCATTACCTTAATTCTTCTTAATACTTTAGATTTGTGCACGTTTGCCTATCAGTCATCAAAAAACTCTCCTAAATTATTCATATTGTTACATTGTCTGTGGTTCTCTCTAAAATAGTTAATTACTTAGAAAGCATTTACTGGGTTTAAAATTATCCTGTCTTCACTTATTGGGGAGGGTCAGGAAAGTGGGTGTTGAGTGCAGCAAATTTTCCTCCTCTGCTTTCAGCCACTCTTTTGTCTTTCACTTACATGCTCCAGGGGGAAAGAAGACTGCAGCAGCTGGTGCCGGATGTTCATGTCTCTGACAATACAGCAAAGAGAGAAATGTGCTCCTCAGGGGCAATCAGATACTTGCATTTGACTTTAAGCTTTTCCATCCCCAATGGAACTGAGTCAAATTCACATTTCCTAGGCAGGAAGATAACCAAATTCTGAAAGCAAATGATAGGAGGAGCTAATTCTAGGCAAGACAGAGCTAGAGCAAAGTGACCCAGTTTTCTGTACCTCTGACTCCTTGTCTGTTAAACAGGGAGAAGATCAGTAGTAGTAACCCATAGTGTTGGACAGCTTAGAAAGACATACACATACATGCACATATACATATGCATACACACATATACATACACACATACACATATACATATATAAACACATATACACTGTGAAGATTATGGAGCTTTAGGTAGTAAAAACTTACTGAGGAAGTATGTCACTGTAGGCAAGCTTTGAGTCACGTTTGTAGTTTCATTCTGCTTCCTGCTCACTTTTACATCTTCATGTATGCAGCTGAGATGTGATCAGCCAGCTTCCTCTTCTGCCTCCACTGCCATTATAGATAAAGTCCATAATGGTTTCTTTTGGATAAATAAACTCTTCCTTCTGGAAGTTGCGTTGGGTCATGGCATTACAGCAACAGAAAAGTAACTAGATTATACTTGATTTTCTGTTGGAATTCTTTCATTCATTTTATAGTTCAGCTTGAAATTTTCTGTTTGGCGTGTGTGTGTGTGTGTGTGTGTGTGTGTGTGTGTGTGTGTGTGTGTGTGTGTTTAATCTACCTATTAAATCTCAAGTTCTTATCACCTTCTGTTTCTCTGATTTCATTACAGTTTTTCCTCTCCACTTTCTCAAAGTTGTTGGTCTTCCAAGAGAAATTATTTTGAATTATCTGGGAAATTATTTTAGGCCCCACCCACTGGAAGATTATTCTGCCTTTTTGGTGGTGTTGTATCTCCTTTTTTTTTTTTTTATGTTGTTTTGTTTTGTTTTTTTACATCTCTTATTGTCTGAAGTTGATGCCTGCACATTAGAAGAGACAAAGACTTATCCTGGTCATTGTAAAATTGTTTCTTGGGCTGATTCCTTTGCCAGTCCGTGCATTCACATTTTATGCTCAGGTCACCTGGTACGACCTTAAGTGAAACTACTGGTGTAGTCCTCAGACAGGCTAGCATGATGGCTGCTTAGCAAGTTGGAAGCCTTATATGTGGGACTCGCGGTGTAGGATTGGAGTCTCAATCTACTAGGGTTGAACTTGTTCATTAGATCTGCAATGCTAAGCCTAGAGAGAGTGTGAGAGGAAGCTCCCTGACATCTGGTTTTTCAGGGTTGTATATGGAGCCCAGATGGCTAAGTTTGTGAGTACTGGTCAGGAACTGGGATCAAGACTTTACCTAGCAGAGCTGGCCTTGTGGCTAAGTTAATGGAGGCTATCCTGGATTCTAGATCCTCAAGTCTTTCCCTGAAACTTGAGTTCAGAGGATTTTGTCCAGAGTTTGAGATCTACTGGGACGAACCTGGACTCTGGGTGAGCAATAAGGCAATGGTCTGGCCTAGGAAGGCCTAGCATCTGTGCCCACAAGAGAAAGAAAGAAAGAAAGAAAGAAAGAAAGAAAGAAAGAAAGAAAGAAAGAAAGAAAGAAAGGAAGGGAGGGAGGGAGGGAGGAAAGAGGAGAAGAAAAAGAGAAAGGTGCTAGGTGGATCCCCAGAGCTTCTGCTTCAGACTCCAAGCTAGTGCTTGCAAACTGAGCCTCCATTGCATGTCCAGATCCACTCCAGTCTCCTTAAGCAACCTCTGGTTTCCCTCTCTGCACCAGACTGGCTTTAGAGAAGCCAGGCACATTGATCTGGCTTGGGAGCCAGTGTGTGTATACCAAACTGGTTCTTTAACCTGAAAGTAGGGCTGTGGTTGTTGGTAAAACACTCGTTTGTATGAGAGATTGGGTTTGATACACAAAACTTCAAACGAACAGAATTTCTGCTGATGGGACTGTTACTTGTGTGTATAGGTGCTAATCTAGAGCTGTTTGTAATGCCAGCTGCAACACTATGGGGGGCTAGTCAGACATTAGGGAAGCTTGGAAGCATTGGCCCATAAGGCTGCTTGGGTCTGTGGAGCCCTTTGGTGTGTCAGCTGAGTCTAGCTGATCAGGAATGACCTTAGGGAGGTGATGCATTTCTTCTCTCTAGTTGCTTGATCCTCCATTATACTCTCCTGGCCTTGTCTTCATGCTGGTAGCAGAGTTTCAAGAAAATTAAAGGACTATCCATGGCTTCTTTAATCCTAAACTGGGAACTAGAACAGTGCCATATTTGCTACAGGCTAATATACATTTAAAGAACGGGAAAATGTGCTGTTTGAGTCTTAGTAGATGGAGTTGCAAAGACCCACTGTAAAGGAAGACAATAATTGAGTGACTTTTGAAATTAACCTATCATATCTCACAAGACCTTAACTTTGACCTTTTTTTTCCTTATCAGATTCACTGGGTTATAAAGGACAAATATGTATATATATAGTTTCACTTGATATTTTGACACACATGCAAGCATGTGTGTGTTTGTGCATTTATGTGTATGCATATGTGCACAAGCATATGTGTGTGTGTGTGTGTGTGTGTGTGTGTGTGTGTGTGTGCATATACATACTGATCAGGCACACTAGTTGACATATCAAAAAGATTCATGGACAGGTTTAGCCCAAATCACTGATGTATGACCAAAAATCAACAGAAATACCACTCAAATTGTGATTTTAAAAAGCCAATTGCCACATATCACTGGGAATTTTTGGTTGCTGGGTGTGAAATTACTGTGGTATTAGATAACTGACATATAAGATCTTACATTCTGTTTCCGGAGTATGTGACCTTAACCACCTCATGACCTCTCCCAGAGGACTTATACTCCTATAGAAATCACAAAAGGAAGCGAAGGAGTGAGTATGTTGTAACAAGTGAAATAATATGAGCATAATTTGGTATACTCAAGGAAGGAAGTAATTGGCAGTGTCATGGAGGGTCGTCATCAGAGCTGGCTCTAGGTGGAAACATCTGGGTGGACAGAGAAGAAAATGCTTTCTATGCCAGAACTGCAGATGCTTCTGGTGGAGGGGAAAGCAGAATTGTAGGTTGGGAGCATCCCGACCCAGCAGAATTTATGGGACATAATAGATAATTGGCTCTATAACCTCAAGATGGGACATCTTCATGAAAGTTGTAATATAGGGGGCTGGAGATATGGTTTGGTGGTGGAGCTCTTGCCTGGCATGTGTGAGATCCCAGACTCCACCCACCCGTGAGTACACACCACTGCCACAGAAAGTTCTAGAAGGACTCTCAGAGCAAATAGACCAGGGAGCAGAGATGCTTAGCACTTAGAAGAAAGCAGGGGTAAAGTGGGGATTTGGGAGGGTTCTGGTTTGGTTTGAGGTAGGGGCTTGTTATGGAGGTAAGGCTTGAACTCGGCCCCCAAGTTCCATCCTCTGGAGCATTGAGAACAAATGTGTGCATGCCCAGAAATGTTCTATTTTGTTGATACAAAAATAGATATTTTGGAAGGAGGAAGGGAAAAATAGTAAGATCTAGAAAAGATAACCAAATAGTTCATCCTCTAAAAATGGGGCAGTTTTGAGAGCTGATATTAAAGAGATGTTGAGAATAATATGTGGCATTAAGGTTCTCCCTTGTCATCTAGGGGGAGTTGACACCTCAGAGAAAGAAAGTACACTGTGGGGGTTCTCTGGAGTTGGTGTTTGACAAGGCAGAAAATCTGGAAGGAACATAAGGAAAGGTACTAAGATAGAGCTGCGTAGGCTACAGAGCTCAGTGCGGTCACCTTGGTAACCACACAGGGTTTACTGAACAAGGCTAGCATGCCAGGTACAGGAGTTCTATTGGCTCCAGTGAAAGCAGATCTCACTAGGGCTGTTCCACACTCCTAAGCTTCTACCCAGAGAACGTCTGTTTTTGAGAGGCCAACCCCGAGTCTTGTTCAACACACCCAGCACCGACGTTTTTCTCACCTTCGAGAGCGCATTCTCTGGAGACAACCCTTGCCCCTTCAGAAGGTCTCAGGACGGTTTTATGGTGGAATGAAATAATGATGACCACAGCCACCTCAGTTTCATGCTTGGGACTGACAGGTGTCTGTAGCATGCGGTCTCTTCATCTCTGCAACTGGAAAGCATATCGAAGGTTTCCAGCATGTCAGGCTTTGCCATTCTGAACAAAAACTAGATTTTACAGTGAGTTGTATGTCTTTAATAATTCATGTGCTAAGTGAATGAGAAAAATAAAGCAGAACAAAACACTCTGTGTGAACTATTTTAGGAGATTTAGTTGGTGCAGGTTGAATTGGGAAGGGGAAACCACGTTCTTTGTTAAATGTAAACTGCATGAAATACTACTTCATGAGTTGTCATCCCCCACCACCCCACTTAAAAAAAAGGCAGAGGCAAGGACGTTGTGGAATCCAGTGCCTCAGACAGTGGCAATTTTCTGTTGGGTGTGGCTTTTCAGTTAACAGGCCTCAGTCATCTTGATGCTAAAGATCAGTTGGCTGAGATGGTGAATCCCCTTGCTCCAAATGGATCAAAAAGGCTTCTGAATATTTTCCTCAAGGGCCCTGGGCAACTCTACATCTTGCCACATACCCTGGATGTTTACTTAGATAAAAGCTTCAATTAGGGCTGGAGAGATGGGTCAGTGGTTAAGGGCACTGTCTGCTCTTCCAGAGGTTCTGAGTTCAATTCCCAGCAACCACATGGCAGCTCACAACCATCTACGATGAGATCTGGTGCCTAATGCAGGCAGAGCATTGTATACATTTAAAAAAAAGCTTTAATCAGGCAAAATAATCATTCGGTGCCTTCTCAGGTTCTTTGTCACCATAAAATGAGTCCTGTTAGCTGATCTCTTCTTGGTAAACTATTACGGATCTATTAGAACAAATCTGTAAAGCTGAATATAAAGCCAAATACGGTGATCAATGTATGTGCACATTTACAATATTTACGAGGTTTCATTGATTTGGGGGCGAGCATGTCATCAGTTTTCTAAGAAAAACATAACAAAAATGATTTTCTTCAAAGGTACCTAATATTAAGTGAATTAAAAACAAAACAAAACAAAACAAAAAACAAAACAAAAAAAAACCTCTCAGCAGTCATTGGAGTAAGTTTCCAGTACCCTGCTTGGCTGACATCTCAGACTCACTGGTGTGCTGAACTGGGTAGACATCAAAGCATGGTGGTCAAAGGCCCTCACCTTTCCAGCAAGGAGCAATCTGTGAACAGGGGAACTAGTTAGAGTCCAGTTGAGGTTTGGAACCTGGGCATTGACATGAGCTCCCTGCCCCTGCCCGTGGCTGTTCAACTCATGGGACAGGTGCCTCTTAATTAGAAAACCAGAGCGCCTCAGACACCAGCTGTCTGACACCAGGGGTGACATGTAAGCCAGTTAAATGACATAGGCTTTGTGCTCCTAGAAAATTCCAGAAGCTCAACTGCTTGTATCCATAAGGCACATTGTTGGATGCATAGGTCACTCCAAAATGGCAAAGGTGTTCCTAGGGTCACGAATTTGGCTTTACCACCTGCGATTTGTGTAGGTGACGTATGGGTTTTCTTGACAGGTGGACATGTTTATGGCAGAAGGAGAATGTAAATTGTTCATTGTGCAAACACTGACCTGGATCTTCCTTAGCAGGAGGATATGGTCATCGGCCTCCATTGTGGGAATTCCCTTGTAGTTGTTCAATCCTATCCTACTTCCCTCAAGATACCAGGCAATGACAGACAATGCTTTGCACAGTACTAGTTGCTTAATTGTCACTTATGTGTTTGTTCTATGCTTCCATTTTCAAACCTCAGACTAGGTTAAGTGTGCCGACATGGCCTGTAATAAATGGATATTGGAAACTCCTGTATAGAAAACTCTGCAATGATTCTGTAGGGCATGCACTTAAAGAGAAGTTCATGGGAGTGGGAGTAGAAGGAATTCTGTGAAAAGACTACAAGGTGATGGACCTCAACTGAGCTTTCATTCTCAAGTGAAGATGGGACCTTCAGTGTCCAGAGTAGGCTTCTCCACAAGTCTGTAGCTTCTCTGTCATTTACATTAGTCATTTTGGCAGAGCCATGCAGAAACTCTTAAATGTTCCGTGTGTGTCCAACTTATGCATTTGATTGTAGGAACTATGGGGACTCAAGTTGCAATTGATTAAGGAATGACATTAGACGCATTTATACCTTCACTGTGTAAAACATATATGAATTAGCATTTAGCTCTAAAATAATACTTGAATTAGTTCTTCCTTTTGGGTGCCACCGAGTAGAACAAGAAATACTGTCATAATATCCAAGAGCAAAATCTATCAAGTCCCCCCACCCCCACCCCGGCCTTGGACTTATGGCCATATAAGCTTCAGGAAGGGAATCTTTGATTTATGACCTTGAACTTGACTGCTGTTTTCCATAGTGTGCTTTATAAGATATCACAATGTCCTCATGTGGCTGAGATCACATCTCAGAGCAGGCCTCAAGGCTTTCTCCTTAGTATGATTTTCTAATATATATGTATGAATGTGTATAAACAACTATTTAAATCAAAGTCATGAAGCCAGGTGTGGTGGCACATACCTTTAATCCCAGCACTCAGGGAGGCAGAGACAGGTGGATTGCTATGAGTTCAAGGTCAACCTGGTCTACAAAGAAAATCCAGGACAGCCAAGGCTATACACAGAGAAACCCTGTCTCCAAAAATGAAAAACAAAAAACAAAAAACAAAAAACAAAGAAAGAAAGAAAAAAGGTTTTAAAAAACTGGGTATGGTGGTACAGGCAGATCTCTGTAAGTTGGAGACCAGCCTGGTCTACAATGTGAGTCCAGGACAGCCAGGACAGAGAAACCCTGTCTCGAAAAACCAAAACCAAATCAAAGTCATGAAACTCTAATCCGTTGGAAAGAATTTGATGATGAGCCAATATTTGATAGTTGGGAGCAACAGTAATTTTCTGAGAAATACCAGGTACACAAAAAAATGGACAAAGGCTTCATAGAATGACTCTGGCTCTTTCTCTCTTCTTGTCTGGGATGATTTTCAGAACCAGAGATCCCCATGCCTAACCACTCTGCTTCATTGTTTAGGAATACATGATCCTTAATAATTCACCAGAGCAACTTAAAATGCTTGGAGTAACTCCTAGGAGAGGAATGGGGTCAATGAGAAAGGAGCGAGTAAAGTCATATCACTCAAACGCAAAAGGCACAGTCTCTCCAGCTCTAGGTGGGGGATTGGGGTGGTGGTGGGGGTTGTGGGGAGCTTTCTGACCTCAGCCGGAGGGGTTTGCTCACTACCAGCAGATCAGATTATTCCGCTGTTGTATTGATTCTATCTGTTCCTAAACATGCTGTTTAACATCTTTACACTTCGACTCCCAAGTCTGTGAGCTGGAGAATAACAAGTTCCTTTTCGGGATGATGATCAAAATTAAACAAGACAAAGGATTTAGTTGAAAATAAAAATATATTTACATTACGGCCTGGAGTCTGCATGAATCCAGTAAACCAAAGCTGTTATCACCACTATTACCAGCACTATGAGATGATCCACTTCATGACATTTATGTACATCACCCCGCTTTTAAGATGTTAACATAAAGACAAAAGAATTAACAACTGGAAGACACACATATTTATAACTATAGTTTGTAAAAAACATATATAACATATATAAAGATACTATATAGCTTTAAAATATATGATACATAGCGCATCTTTATGATATTATAACATATAAACACTTATAAGTATCTTTATACAACATCATATATTTATAATGTAAAATATTTTATATATTTAGAACATTAAAATGTACATGTACACACACATATATACTGTATTAACTATGACAACACATGATATAATATACTAAATATATTTTATAAATGCATATTAGGTATAACTGAATCTATCAATTACAGATTCTTTTTTTAGTTCTTGGTGAGAATTTATTCCAACAGGGCCCATCTATATATTTTCAAAGTACTAGTATATCCAAGAGAGCTTCACTGAGGCAGATTATCAATTACAGATTTCTTATGCCTGACTCAGAAGTGTTGATATATTATGCCTATCCTTTATTTTTGTCACACGGCAAAATGAACCTTGAATGTAGGACATTACTGGCATACAAATACTAATAAGGGACCAGCAATGTGGTTCAGTGAGTAAAGGTGCTTCCTGCCAAGCCTAATGACCTGAGTTCAGTCCCTGGAACCTGTAAGCTAGAAAGAGACCCAACTCCTGAAAGTCGTCCTCTGACTTCTGCATGTACACTGTGGTGTGCATGCTTTCTTCTCCAACCCACAAAATAAATAAATAACTAGGGGTGTGGAAAGCTCCTGGCCTGGTGCCATGTATTTATAATTTTCTTTTATCACCCCTTTTTAGGATTCACTAAACTTCAGATGAGCGAGCCCCTCACCAGCCGGCGATGGGTATTTGACTTTATTGTTGGAGCCAAACCAGGGAGGACAGTGAAGGGGTTTTGGTTTTGGTTTAGTTGCAGCTGGATTGCTATCGTCTAAGTGTCTTCTAGCCAACAGACAGCACGCACATGGCTTTGTTTATAGCAGGCTGTGGGAAGGAATGCAAGCCGGCAAGCCGTCTCTTCTGCAACAGCTTAGCTACGGAATCATCTCTATCAGGTAGAAGCTGCTTTAGGGGAACTTCGAATTGTTCTGGAATGTAGGCAAGTTGACTTATGAGTGTGTTATATGTATGTGCGCATGCACAAGCCCGTGTGTGTATGTGTGTGTGTGTGTGTGTGTGTGTGAGCACGTGTATGTACAGGTGCATGTGTGTGCATGTGTGTGTGTGTGCACGCGCGTGTTAGGGGTGCTGGCTAGTTAGGCCATGTGCAGGGCAAGCAGTCCATGTACTTTTTTCCTGAAATACCCATCATCACTTTCGAATTCCTGTGCCAGTTCAGAGAGCTGAAGTCACACTTACCCTAGTGATGGATCCGCTTGCTGCTTCCGGCCACGTGTGGGCAATGCCTGGCCTGTTCCAGTTGCACCACTCTGATGGTATCACACTTTCACCCTTCACTCTGAAATAAACAGTCCCCAAAGCTCAAACAGATAGTGCCCAGAGTTTTCCCCTGGGTCCTCTTTGAGTTAAATCAATTAGGGGCAGGCCATATGCTCACCATATGTATGTCAACTTGCCAGAGATTCGTGAAAGAAAGAGAGAAAGACATAAAAAAAAAATCACAAATCACTTGAAAACATACAAACTGAAAAAGAACTAATCAGTCAACTAGTTAAATCTCTATTTATATATGTCAGGGGTTGGTTAAAATTAGACAAGATGATGTACCCCCGATTACCATTATATATTGTACTTGGATATTTTATAACTCTCATATGCAATTAATTTCCTGGGCAGTATAGGAAATCAATCACTCTTTATCACGTTTTCTTCACCTGTTTACTCACCTGGAAAAAGTAAAATGATTGCAAGTGAATCTTAGCAAGGTTTAGCAGAGTTCATCAATCTGCAATACACGCAGTGTCTTACGAAGATTCCAGCTGCCCTTCGTTTCCTGTAGGGTTGGAAATCCAGTCCGCTCAATCCGGATGGTGGAGCGATAGAGTTAGGACCTTCAGAATAGCTCTCTTGTTCTGATTTCTTCATTCTGTGACCATTTTAATTCAATATTGATCCTTTAAACGCACCCGTATGGCACTTGTCACAGCAGAAGTTCCACACCTATTTGGAAGATGGAAACCTCAAGGAAAAGAAAAGTTATGAAAAGCAGATCTCCTGACTCTTAGACATCTTGTGACACTACGGACAGTGCTGGCAGCCTTCTCCCTGAGAGGTTCCCACGCCTTCCACTACGCCTCCTTTGTGGATACACACTGCTGTTATCTTGGCATTGACCGTATCTACCCAAGTTCCCTTCACACTTGCTGGGTGTGCTTGGTCCTCATCTATATGTCGTGTGAATTCGCCCTCACGGTTCGCTCTTTCCTGCGTTTGTTCAAGCTGCTCCTGTTACCCGGGTCATTTTTCTACCAATCCTTGCTCTCTTAAGTCCTCTCTTCTAAGTGGGATTGAGGGTAAATGCAATAGGTGGTAGAGATTTGAGACCTAATTTGGTTTCTGAATAAGTTGAAAACAAACACCAAATATCTTAGGTGGGTTTTTTTGTGTGTGTGTGTGGTAGAATTATGTTTTTCTGCTTTTTAAAACTTATTTCATCTTATGGCTGTGGGTGTTCTTCCTGCATGCATGTACATGTACCACATGTGTGCCTGGTGCTTCTGGAGACCAGAAGAGGGCAGCAGATCCCCTGAGACTCGAGTTATAGAAGGAGAGCAGTCATGTGGATGTTGGGAATCAAACCCTCGTGCCCTAGAATTATGCTCTTTATAACCTTTATAATATATATAAAACATAATAAAATGAACTTTTAATATAAATGAATTGTATAAAATTATATAATTGTATATACTTAGATATAATTGTATATGTAAACTTATAGACATGAACTTTTCTTTATGTATGTTCATGCTACATGGCCATGTGTTACATAAAGGCGTTTCTGTGCAGGTATGTAAATGTACTTTGAGCACCTTGTCCTCTGTGTCCTTTACTCTCTCTTTCATGGCCCTTCCCTCCCATTATTCCCCTTGTTCTCTTAGATGGCTTCTCTTCTACTTTAACATCATATATACATACATTATTTAATGTGTCTATATAAGTGTTTGGGACCCCAAGTGAGAGAAAGCAAGATATTTGTCTTTCTATGAATGCCAAACTTTGTTTAAGAAGATTATGTGCATTAATGTTCATTTTTACAAAAATGACATAATTTTAAATTGTACGGCTGAAAACTTTCATTGTATGGTGTGCCATCCTGTCTTCATACATTCTTCTGTTACTAGGCACCTAAGTTGGTTCTATAACTTAGCGATTCTGCATAGTGCTGTAGTGAACATGGCTGTGCAGATGCCTCTATGATATGCTGGTTTAGAATCCTCTGGATGAACAACCAGGAGTGCTGTAGCTATGCCATCTTCACTGGCTCTTAAGTTCAAAGTATATTAACAATCTATTTCATTCCAAAAGAATGATGACAATAATTAAGAAAACAAATAACAGGCTGGAGAAATGGTTCAGTGGGTAAGAGTACTGGCTGCTCTTGCAGAAAACTCAGGTTTAGTTCCCAGCATCCACATGGTGATGCACAACTATTGGGAACTCCAGTTATGGGTGGTTCAGTGCCCTCATCCGTCCTCCAATTGCCACTGCACGTACATGATGCACAGACATACACACAGGCAAAACACCCATACACAGAAAATAAAAACAAATAAATATTTAAAACAATGAAGATGACAAGGATGTTGACAAAAGAGACCCTGTCTATTGATGAGCGTGCACTAGTCCAGCCACTGTGGTGTTTCCACAAAGAAACAAAACAAAACAAAAAAGTAAAAATAGAACTGGATATTTAAAAAAACAAATGCTGGTCTTTCAGAGAACCCAGGTTCAGTTCCCAACATCCATATCATGCTGTTTATAACTGTCTGTAACTCCACTTTCAGGGGATCCAACACCCTTTTCCAGACTCCTAGGTTGCCAGATGTGTGCATGGCACATGTGCATCTATGTGGGCACTCAGTAAAAATAAAAACATCTTTAAAAGAAAAAAAACTTTAAAAAACAATCTACTTTATGACCCAGACGTGAGTTCTTGAATGCAGGCTGTGAGTTATGTGTGCAGGTCTATTACAGAGAGTTGAAATGCTAAGAATTTAGAGTAGAAAGTCTAGATCAACTCAACTTGGAGAACTTTTGACCTTTGCAGAGATAATTTTAGACCATCCCTATTGTTCCTCCCCCCCGCCCACTGCCCTCTTGGGCAAACTTTTCCTATTTTCTATTCCTTCAAAACAGTCAAATTTAGTCACAATTCTCCCATCATCCTCAGCTTTACTGGCTTTACAAAGGTTGAGACAGCAAGGGCATCCTTCCTCTCCTCTCCTGGCTCTATCCAGGAGCAGCAGCAGCTGGCACCACAACACATTCTTCTTTCTTAATGAAAACTTTAAACGGTTGGTTTATTTTATGTGTGTGAGTGTTTCGTCTGCATGTTGGTCTGTGTACCCGGGGTGTTCCCGGTGCCCTTGAGGCCATAAGAATGTGTTGTATCCCCCGGAACTGGAATTACAGATGGGTTGTGAACTTCATGTGGATGCTACAACTGGAACCTGGGTTCTTAACCACCGAGCCATCTCTTCTTTGGCCTCACAAACAAATTTCTAATATGGTCTGCTGTGGGTTAGAGACAGTTTTAGGGCAAAATACATATGCACACATTTTCTTTAGTTATCAAACATTTTAGAGGAAATAAAAATTTTCCCATCTAAAAGGAAAGAGACGTGGAGAAGTTAAGTAAATGGTCCAAATTATCCCTGTAGTCAGTGGCGAGTGAGGACTGAGCCTCAGTCAGTCTGGCTCAGTGTCAGGTTTTAACTGTGCCACATCATTCTCTGCTCTGAGCCTAGATCACCAGGCCACAGGCCACAGTCAGTTTTCCTTCTGACTCTGAGTCCTGGCTGGAGTCTTTCTGTTTATTTGTTTGTTTGTTAGTAATAAATGTTCTCCTATCTCTGTTTTTTTTTCTTTTAATAGTGTTCTTTCTTAACTAAACAGTCCTGTTTATGATACAGCTAGTTTCTGAACACTAGTTCGGGTTGGTTGCCTTTCCTTGTTACTTTCAGTCTTGTGAATTATCCAGGTTCCCCTACCTTGGAACTTCCAGTCCTTTCAGAATTCTTCAGACATTTTGTTGGCTTACAAATGCCTGCAGCTCTGGACCGCTCTATCCACTAACAACTTGCACAGTGAAATCTACTCAACTTGAGATCGGTTCTTCAGGTGGAAAGCTGTCTTCCCGGCCATTTGTTTCCCATGCAGAAATCTGCAGTGACTATCTGCACTGATGGTGTCTCCAGAGCAGTCTTTGCATATTTGAAACCCATCTTTTTGCATCCCGAGGAAGACAAGTTTAGCTGCTTTGTTAGATACACAATTATAGACTAACCCTTGGGGACAGGGGTGTAATACATTTCCTTTCCTTTCCTGTTGACACTGGAGCAAAGTCTTGTATGAACACGTCTGTCCCATTCATTTGAATTTTAACGGCGACTCTCCAGTTTGACATGGAAATAGCATCACAATAAGTCACAACTAAATTATGGAAATGCTTATACAGTGATAATTCTAGTCAAGAAAACTGTGATAGCGTAAAAAAAATAAGATGCAGTTACATGAAGGAAATTTTAAGAAATTCTATCCATGTTGGGAAGGAGAATCATATGTTCTTAGGGAAAGAACCATTTATAGTTGAGGAAAAGTGAGTGGAATCGGAGTATTCCACTGCAGCTTATTCCTTGGTGTAGTAGCGGAAGTAGACAGAAAAGATGAAGCTAACCCTTGAGACTCGATGGACCCTCATGGAGTTCTTGGAACCTAGCAGAAAGGATGGGCCATATGGTAGGAAGTGCCTTTGTGACAACATGGGCTCAGATGGAATTTCAAGGATTATAAATCCTCTTGTTTCCTCTCATAATTCAATGAACAGCTGGTACCAGGAAGTATAACATTGCACGACTAAGTGCTTGGATTTCTTTCTTTCTTCCTTTTTTAAATATCTTTTTTTTTTTTTTAGTAGCATCCATGTTTGGCTCCTAGAAAATGGAACATGGAACTCCTCCAGGATGATCATTAATCTGCCTCAGTGGGGCAGTCTTCCCACACGGGGGCCATTCATAATAGTCTGCTACAGTGATCTGTCACAGCCTATGGGGGAGACAGAGCAAGAGGTTGTACAACAGAGGAATATGCACACATTGGAATTCTGGTTTAAGTAAAAAGGAGAAAAAGGAAGGAAGGATCCCATGTCATCTGTCTACATAGTCGAGAAGAGGCCAAGTGCTTAATTATATGCCCATGGCGAGGTCTTACACAGGCACGAAGGGGAAAGAGAGATCCAGCGGAGAGAGTAAATCAGTGGTTTTGGAAAGGTCCCAAGTTAAATATTCTCCCTGTGAAGCAGTTGAAGACAATGGGGCTCCTGAGAGCAGTGCTGTGCTAGGTGCGCAATGCCTGCTCCTGTGTCATAGGTAGCACAGAGAGACTCAAGTAAGATAGGAGATCAAGTGTGAGCATGTTCACACTTCCTTCCCGTGATGGTTGATGAATGCTCTGCATTTTTTTCCCCAGTCCCGGTTTCACCCATGTATTGTACCACTGGATGGTGCAGACATGCCGAGGGACTGTACCCGTTAGAACTTGGGCCCATCTGGAAGAGGAAGAGGTGAATGCCCGTTGGGTTGGTTGGATGAGTGAGTGTATGCATGACTGAGTAATTGTTCACAGGCCTCAACACTGTCTACAACCCGCCAGCTTGCTAGCATAGAGTCTAGTAGTGTTTAGCATGCCCCTCGCCTTCAAGCATTACTGTAAAAGGGTGGAGCAAAGCAGTAGCAGGTAACGTGGGCAGAGAAGACTTAATACAAGAAAGACAGAGGGGGCGGATGGGAGACCTATAGCTTTATTTAAAGCCAAACTTTGCCTAAATAGCTTGCTCTTACCTGATACATCAGTATGTTTAACTTATGTTTTGCATTTGCTTTGAACATTTTAAAAGGAACCAAAGAGTCCGCGGTAAAGCAACAGTCACCTGAGCAGGTGGTAAGAAGAGAAAACTGGAAAACTGTTGTCATCAAATGGAATAGTCAGTATTACTTGGTCCTAAACTGCTCTCAAGGTAAGATGGCGCTAATGTCAGCTCAGTTGCAGCAAAGACAAAAAGAGGTGGCTACTGATGGGACAGTGACATGAGAGGCAACCTCCTTTTAACATCCCAGGGGAAGGAGCTCACCGAGGGGCAGGATCTCAAGGCTCCCGACAGCAATTGCATTGCGCCAGTAGACAACCGGAAGTGAGCACAAAACAGACCCGTCCTCAGAATAAACACACACAGACTTAACCCATGGCCAGACTTCTGCCTTTGAGTGACCAGTGACTATTGGGACACAGGACAAAAGGTTGTAGTGTGACAGAAAACAGAGCCTTATTGAATGAAGGAGAAATAAAAAATTCTTTTGTTTTGTTTCACGCTGCGGTTTGTATGGCTACTGTGATGTCATAACGGAGTCCAGGGTGGGGGAAAAAAGTAGCTCCTGATTTACCCCAGCCAGAGACAGGCAGTCAGGAATTCAGCTGAATGCTGAGGGAAAGAACATGCACAAGAAAGAGCCACACGAAAGTCAGTCTCTCTTCTCTCATGGACTGCACACAAGTTGTCTGTCTGGTCACCACCAGAAGCTGTGAGAGAAAGCACCAGAAAATTCCTGCTTCGTGCATTGGGCTAAAAAGACAGAGACAGATACTCCTGCCTGACCCACTGACTTCTCTCCAAGGTGTCTAATGTGGGCTTGGAGAAAAAAAAAATGTGATCCTTAAATCTATACAACCCAGGAGCGTATCCCATAATAGCATAGGAAGAAATTCAGACACACATGGGTGTGCATGTTTAGGCACACCTATATACAGATTATGTACAAAAAGGAGTGAAAACGTGACTTTCCCGAGAGAGTGCTTTACAGACAAGTGTAAGAACTGCTGTTTATTTTGTTCCGTTATTTCTATTCTTTTAAATTCTGAGCATTTTAAAAAAAGCCTGGATAATTTAATTCTTCCCCAGAGTTTTCTTCGACGTTAAAAAAAAACAAACCTGAACATTAAAAAAAAAAAAAAGTTTGCTCCATTGAGGGCACTTATCACAGTAAAATTTGTATATATAATTTTATGTGTTTTCTTCAATTCTAAATCTGGAACCTCAGTTGCTGTGTGCATTCTGATAGGTTCGCTCTAAGCTGCTTATTGTTCCTTTAATACCTCAAGCCCTGGGGGTGGGGGATGGGGGGGGTGGCACTGCTTTTTAAATTGAACTTTGCGCTCAAGAGAATCAAACAAGTTTGGCGAGCGCATGCTTGTTTTTTTTTTTTTTTTTTTTTTTAAATATGGTTTTCAAAACCTGCCTTAAAGCATTCATGAGTTTTGTGTCTCATTACACCCCTTGTGAAAGCCCTGCGGGCCTTCAGAAAGGACTCTTTTGGCTCCTTACAGACGCTGGGCAGCCTGAACACCCTCCTAGGAGATTGATGAGTCCTGCTAACCTTGGTGGAAACGCGGAAACAAAGTGACTCGGGGATTACGAGGAAGTCAATGTCGGCACCAGGATTAGAATTCACACTTGCCTGCTTTCTCAGCCCAGGGACCAGCTCCCCTATGGATCCTAGCTTTGTCTCCCTCTGAGTGAGGAGGGGACAGGGTGTTTCCACATGTGGAAGGACCCCTGCTATTCTCAGGCCTCTCTGCCTTGTAGGAAGGCCCTTCCTTTTAATAAATTGCAGAACCAGGGGGAAGTAACTTTGAGGTGATTTATTCTAATCTCCTCACTTTATAAGTGAGAAAAGGGCCATAAAAATGCTAGAAACAGTAAGAATGCCCAGCTTGCGGTAACACAATAGGGAAGCAAATTGGTGCGGTGCAAAGCCCCGCCTGGGGAGGATTTGGAGGCCTGGCTTTGAAGCCCGGCTTTGCCTCTGATTGAACTCCAGTTTTCGTTCTGTCTGAGGAGAAAGCAACTTTGTCTTTGGTGTTTTATAACAGTCAAATGTGCAAAGCAACTAAGCTCTTGGGGGGCGCTTCTTAGATCCCTTCCCCACCTGTTTTCATCTTCATGGCAGTTACACGTGTACAGTTTTTTTCTTTATAGGAAAAATGACCCTCAGATGGTCCCACGGAAATGTTTCATCACAAATCAGTAGGGTTGTATAGGACTTCGATCTTGGATTTTTTCTTGAACTCACTACGAGGTACCGGATTCTAAACGCAGCTCTTGATGGCTTCAGGCTGTGAGCTTAGAGTTGCCCAGAGCTGTCGGTGGTCTCTTTCTCCTGAGTTAAATTTTGAAATTCCCTCAGAGTTCAGGGGACCGGAAAAAGGGAGTGCGCTGAATGCAGACCCTGGCACGGAGTTCCCGGAGGTGGTGTCTGCGTGGACGAATGCGAAGGAACGCAGTCACCTCACCACTCTCTAGTCCTGGTCTTTTTAGCTAGCCCTCACTCACCCCTATCCATCCACACCCACCCATTCTGGACGAGCCTCCCTTTTCCTAATTAGACTTTCATGTTCTTTGTCCTCTTCGGACTCACTCAGCATACTTTGCCTTATTTCCACTAAGAGGAGACAGGCAATTCATCTTAATGAGTCTGAGCACCCGGGGCCAGGTCACCTTTGACTCTTCTCTTCAGCTCTGAAGGAGGGGTTGTAGGCCAAATGCCTTGAGAGGATGGTTGAAGCTCAGGGCACAGGGGACATCTGCGAGGGGGAGAAGAGTCGCCGGCTTTCTGTCTTCTAGAGAGGTGGCCTTACGCTGTGTCTTAAGGGTAGAAAAACAAAAACCAAGACGATGACAACAACAACAACAACAACAACAACAACAACAACAACAACAACAATCTTTGTGCTCCGGAAGGAAGGATTCAGGGTCGTCAGAACTGGGGAGAAAACATTTTCTGTTTAAACAGGCTTCGGAGCGTAATGGGATTGTTATGATAATAATGATTTAGCATCTGCTTAAGTGCTGTGTCCCGAGCTGAGCCCCTTCTTTACAACGCCCCATTTAACTCTCAGCACAGCTTCCGGAGAGTGGGTCTGTACCACAGCCATCTTGCAGATGGAGGACTGGGGTACGGCGGGGGAAGGGGGGTGAGGGGGTGGGGGTGGGGGTGGGGGATGTTCTAATGCTGAGTTCTGCTCGGAGCCCTTGACCGAGACGATGGCTCTTTTTGTCTCGTCATCTTTTCTCCCAGACCCTGGGGTCTCCCACCCCTGATCCAAGAAGGTCAGCTTCATGGTCTGCAGACACTGCCCTCCAAGTCTAGGTCAACAGTGTGGACTGAGTCTGTAATTCCATGACACGTGTGTTTCCCTGCCCCCACCCACACTAGGCACCACAGTCTGCTCCCGGCTGATGCCAAACGAACAAATCTGAGGGAAATAGTTGAAAGCATTAGTCTGGGACAGCAGTGCTGTTCACTTCAGATTTTGGAAGAGTAGGTTGTTTTGTTTTGTTCTTTGTTATCTAAGTTTTTTACAGGCTGGTCTAAAGAAGTCTGAGGTTTCTCAAAGGCCCCTTCACTGTGTGTTTCTGCTACCAGCCTGTCTGTCTCTCTTGGCATGCCTGAGTTCTTTAAAAGCACTTGGTGGGGTAGCATGGTAAACACCTCTAGTGAGTTCTCCAGACTTGCCCACAGATTCGAGAACGTTTTATGCTGCAGATGTTCTTAATCCACTTTTCTACTTCCGGGACGACTCCTACCCCAACCGCTCGTAGTCCAGGCACGGACCATCAGACTGGAGCTGACCTCTCCAGGAAGAAGTTAAGTTGAGGAAGGAGACACGGAAATCCTCTTGGGGTTTAGAAAGAACCATTATTACTTACCATGTAATAAAAGGGCAACATGGTCCTTTGGTCTTCCGCCAGAACCTGCTAGATTTAAAAATGAAAGGAATGTAAAGAATGCTTTTTTTTTTTTAAATCTATGAGAGTGTCTCTTAGCTACACATGGCCTTGTAGCCTCTTAGCTTTTCAACGTCAGAGCAAAGAGAGCTTGCTGAAGGAAGGAGAACAGAAGGCAGACCCAGGCAGGCAGCGGGGGGGGGGGGGGGGGGGTGGTACTGAAGGGAGATTCACGAATGAAATGGACCTTTTTGTTTGGCTGGTTTGTTGTTGTTGTTGTTGTTCTGACAGGCCTCTGACACTTTCTCCCTTCAAAATTAACTAAGTAGCATTTGAAATTAAGTTCTTCCAGAATGAGGGGCACGCATGTTTTACTCTTCTTTATGCCTGGTTCCGAAATAGTGTGCATTGAAACAATATTGGTATTGGGTGCTGTATAAAATAGATAATAATTGCCCATTTTCAATATGAGATCAGGTAAGAGTGACTGGCAAGCGGGTAGTAGGCATTAGGCTCCTTCCTCCCCTAGCTGCCGGCTGACACCTGCTTGACTGGGGACTCCAGTCAAGGCACAGGTATTGTGTAACCTGACTGAGCTAAGTAAGGGGCAGAAAACGGGGGTTGGGGGGCTGACAGTCTCAAGCCTCAAATTGTTCCTGCATGAAGTTTTGTGCCCTAGGCTCTGGCCTCTAGGAGGAGAGGAGAGAAATGCTCCCTATCCAAGGGTTGTAAAAACCACTGTCTTGCACCAAGTCAGCACTCTGGCCATTTTGACCTTTTCACTGTGTTGGTTAGCTTCCGGCATAGGTTTCTCTAGTTTCTCCCATTTGTTATTATCTTGTTTCCAACAACACAGTAACTGTAGTTAACAGCAGAAGAAGATATGGTTCCCTTGGATGAAAACACTTGGCTTTCCCCTCAGCTGCTTTTAGAAGGAAGGATACAGTTCTCTTGAGGCTCAACGTGGAAGGGAAATCACAGTTGATGAAGGAGACAGCAGTTCTTCTTGCTCATGATTAGGACTTTGCTTTTTAATAAGATTTAATAAGCTCAGTTCTTCTTATCCTCAGAAAGCTGTGAGCTATACCTTAAGCTCGTATTCTGTTTAAGTTCCTCAAGAAGTTTGTATTTCAGGAATATTAATGTAAAAATGGAAGAAATTGACTTCATCCTCATCCAGACAGCCAAATACCTCTCCAAAATAAAAATGACTATCATTCCTGTAGGGCATGAGAGTTGACTACCCAGATATTTAAACAGCTGTAGTCACATCTGTTCATATTGCTACCCTTCCTTCCATCCCTAAACAAGACATAGATTAGTCTATTCATGCTCCACACAAGTGAAATCATATAATATATAATTAAGATCTTTCATGAGTGGCTTTCTTTCATGTACTGTTATATTTTTGAGATATATATCCATATTATAACATATATAAGAGTACATCTTTTTTTTTTTTCTTTTTTTGGTTTCTCAAGACAGGGTTTCTCTGTGTAGCATTGGCTGTCTTGGACTCTCTCTGAAGACCAGGCTGGTCTCGAACTCACGGCGACCTCCCTGCCTCTGCTGGTATTAAAGGCGTGTGCCACCACGCCCGGCAAGTACATTCTTTTCAAGGCCAAATAAATGTCTACTCTATGGAGTATATCTCATTTTGTGTATTCACTTTGTCTGTTAAGACTTTTGAGTTGTTTTCACCTTTTGGATTTTATGAGCAACCCCACTATTATGGTTTTTTTTTGTTTTTTGTTTTTTGTTTTTTGTTTTTTGTTTTTTTGCCTAGACACATGTTTCCAAATTCCCTAGTAGATTTCTCAAAGTAGATTGGTGGATAATTTGATATTGTGGTTAATCTACATTGTGACTTTATTAGTATCTTGAATCCATATGGAAATGTGCCTTTGAGTGTGCCTATGAAGGTATTTATAGAAAGGTTTAAGGAGTGAGGAAGAACCACCCTAAGTGTTGTTGGCATCATCCCTTGGGCTGGAGTCCTGAACTACATACAAAGAAGAAAACAGCTGAGGCATCTGCTTTCTTCTCTTTCTGCATCCTGAAGCAGGTACAAAGTAAGCAATGCCTACTCTGTTCTAGCCAATGGACAGGACATTCTCCACAGTTATATGGAGAGCAGGGACTGACTCTGAGATGAACTCTAGTGCCCCATATTTGACCACCTCCCCTTGGTGGGGGGGGGCCTGGTGGCACTCAAAGAAAGAATAAGCAGGCCACCAGGATGAGACTTGATAGCCTATGACCATATAGTGGGGGAGGAGGTCCCTTTTGGTCATAAACCTAGGGGAGGGGAATAGGGTAAAAGCAGGAGAGAGGGAGGAACAGGAGGATACAAGTGTTGGGATAACAATTGAGTTGTAGTCTAAATAAGTTAATTAAATAAAAAAATAAAATAAAATAAGGAAAAAAAAAGTAAGCAGCTATCTCACGTCCATGCTGCCTTTGTTAGTCCCCAGGCAATCCCACTAGCCTGCCTAGCAACATAGTACATCATCACCTGCCACCGCGTGGTGTGTGCTGGGTAAAAGGACCTACCTGCCACCTTAGCTCTGTTTTGAACTCTCTGTTCTCCTCCTGTCCCCATGGGTGGTCTCTCTCTCTCTCTCTGTTTCTCTCTCTCTGTCTCTCTGTCTCTGTCTCTGTCTCTCTCTCTCTCTCTCTCTGTATCTCTTTCTCTCTTTCTCCCTCTCTGTCTCTCCGTCATGGACACCCCTTTCTCTCCCTCCCTCCTTTCTTTCTCTCTCTGCCCTCATGTCCCACTCACTCTATCTTTTCCCAGGCCCATCTCCCCTTTCCCACAACAAACCTCCTTTATACCAGATCTGTTGCGTGGCCTCGCATCCCTCAGGAAGTACACCTTAGCAGGAGCCCACCATGATGCCCCGCCTCCCCATTAAACAACAGCCACAATTTCTCGCTATGATGAACTGTCTTCTCTCCAACTGCAAGCTGAAACAAATCCTTCCTTTAAGCTGCTTCTGGTCCAGTATTTGGTGACAGACCTGAGAGGTCAATAATTCATTTGTTAAGTCCATGCATAACCTTTTAAGGGCTGATTTCTGAAGTAGCCTCCATCATTGACATAGCAACTAGTGTTTTAAGGGCTTTGGTTCCTGTGCACCCTTACCATCTTTGCTATTATTCAATCCTTTGGTTTTAAACAACCCAGTAAGAATGAACGAATATCGTTGTGGTTTGGACGTTGAGTTATCTGATAACGACATCAAACATGCTTTTATGTTTATTGATGGTTTATATTTTCTTTTGGAGGAAATCTGCTTAGATCCTTTGCTTACTGTGACATTTGAGCTGTTTTGCTTTGTTTTGTTAATAATGGAATTATCAGGCTTCTTAACTTATTCTAGTTTTTACAGTAGGCGACTTCATTTTTTTTAAAAAGTCTTATTCTTATTTGTTTTCTTTAAACTGGTCTGTTTCTAATTTGTACAAAAGAATGGCCAGATTTAGAACAAAACAGGAAAAAGTAGATATTGAAGGCTCCCCAAGGGTCATGTTATGCTACTTCATATTTTCTGAGTTTATTTTTCTCTTCCTCAATCTAGAAGAAATCGGGGAATATGCTTCCAAAAGGGTACAAATAAACAAAGATCCAGACATCTCAACAGAACCAGAAGCCAAGAAATCAAAAGAAACCTTCAGATGATTGGGGGAAAAAAAACCCTTGATCCCCATTAGAAGCAAGCTCATGTGTGTGCCACAGTGGGGGCCTGGGAGAGACCAAAGGGCTCTGACCCTGTGCCCCCAGCATCACAGGTGGGGAACCAGCACAAAAGGCGACTTGGCTGAGTTGTGGCTTAGGGCATTTTACAGAGCCAGGTTGTAAATTTGTCTGTTTATGAGTGTCCTGCAGGTGTTCCAGGCATCTGTGGGCACAGCTGAAGCCAGACGGAAGCAGAGCTGATCCATCAAAGCTCTTCTTATCGCCACCACTTATTAAAGAGAGGCAGCACACAAGTTCACTGTGCAATGCCTCCTCTTCCACATATGTTTTCATGTTATTGAGCGGAAATGTGTGTACACATATGAGGTTATGATGGCCCTGCCATTTTCTCAGAACTTGTTTTTCCTCCTTTAGTGACGGTATGACTGTCAGAGGGGCCTTTGAGAATAGAAGAGAGACCTCAAGCCTTTTCCCCTAGTAGTGGATTTAAAGCAGATGTTGCTCATTACTCTTGTCCCAGCTTACCGAGAGGGAGCAGTGAGTGACATTTGTGTTACCTCTCTACACCAGCAAGTATTAGCTGAACAGGGGAAATTACTGATTTCTCATTAAAATGGCCTACCTAGAAACATGAAATGTCATAACCAGGAGTTCACACAGCATTAGGGTGACTAACGGCAATATATGGCACTAAATACCTTGAGTGACAAATTGTGGATTCACTGGTCTGAAAAAAAAAAACAAAAAAGAAGAAGAAACCACACACATACCAACTCATGTTTTGGATTAGATGGCTTATTTTAGGTCAAAAAGGGGAGCGGCATCAAGGGATTTGAATACCTTTAATTAAGTGCTCACTTTTGCAGAGTTATTTTTTTTTAAAGACCCTACTTACTCATACTTTAACCCTGATGTCTGCCAGGTTACCTACTGCCACTGGGAAGACCTGTTATAAAATGCCAAGAGTGCTCTGTAGAACAACTTGTATGGAAATTCTCTGATCCTTTAGATGTAAAGGGTGCCACTGCATGCAACCTCTGCATCCAATTAGCTAGTGGGATCTGACTTTCTTCTGTGTGTAGTTGTCACTATGGAAAAGACAAGTGCCCTTGAAGCTCTCACGAGTGTAGCTTGCTTCCTTTTTACATGGGAAAAAGAAATCTTGCTTACATTTGTTGTGCTTGTAAAAATACTTCTCAGCAAAGAAAAGTCATTTGGAGAAAATGGGAATGATTCTCTCTCTTATTTATTTATTTATTTTATTATTTATTAATCAATTATTTAATTGATACACATAGATTCTGTAGTCAATTAGAGTTCATATGGCTATCACATGGGGTTGGATCCTGAATGTGATCGGAGTCTTGTGTGTTTTAAGGAGAAAAGAATGGGTCTGTTTTTTCTGCAAGGCCTATTCATAGCCTTCATTTCTTATCCTGCCAAAAAGGTGGTATATTAACATGTAGGTGATATGGTAGTTCTTAGCTTGGTCCTAAGAACTCATTGACTTGGGCCATTAGTTATATTGCTCTGTGCTTTCTTCTCATTGGTTAAAAAGGAGACTATATTTCCCCCTACTGGCTTTCATAATGCCTAAAATTTTAGATTCTGACAAAGTGTCATCAGTAGTGGCACTCAGATGAGTACCTTGCATGCTACACTACTGACTTTCCGTACAAAATGTGAGCACAGTGAAACAGTGACGTAAATATTATGGATCTAACCAACTACCTTCTGGTTGTAATTGAAGCCTGTTTTATAGAAAGGAATTCATGTCTGGTCCTATAAGCCCAAGGCTATAAGGGTCATAGGCCCTAGGAAAAGCTACAGCAGTTTTCGTTAAAGGGATGCAATGTGCCTCGCAAATTGCCGTCTAAACATTGTGCTTATGCTCATAGAATAGTGTTGCTGTCAGACTTGTTCAAAGAATTTTTCTTTGGTAGTGGGCCATGGTTACTGTAGAGACATATAACTGGACAACATGCTGAGAATAAGTGACTGCTGCATACTGTGTTCATTAAATGAGACATTTGTATCATCCTCTCCAAGGTTCAGAAAACATCACAGAACAGTGAGAAAGAATGTAAGAGCCAGGGGAAGGACCACCCTTCTGGCATGATATAGTTGATATACTTTTAGAAGCTGTGATTGCCTTACAAGACCTACACAAGATCTGGCTTGTCAACATTCCATCCTGAAGTGGGAAGAGAACGGTGGGGGCCACGCCCCTCCCTGAGGATTCATAGAGAGCTGATGGTTACTGGGAGAGGGAGAACCTTTTTATTCCTGTGTTACAGACACAGATACCTTACCCCTGCTCCCATAAATAACTCCTTATCGTGGGCTCCGCTGCTAAAGGTGCTTGCCACCACACTTGATGACCTGATACCCACAGTCCACTTGGGTGGGAGAGAATCATGTCTCAGAAATTACCTTGTGATGTCCAATTGTACACCATGGCATTTGGACACGTGGACACATGTGATTAAATATAATTTAAAAATGAATAAATATAATTTTAAAAAACCCTCTTTCCACATTCCTGTAAATTAATTAAACTCACTGGGTCATACACACACACACACACACACACACACACACACACACACACGATGTTTAAATAGTAGTGGGATGAATTGGGGAAAGGAGAAAATTGGGGGAGTGCGAAGGGAACAAGAGACAGCAACTGACAACATATATCTGTATACATATGTATATATTGTATATATATATATATACGCATACACATATACTGCCTTTATATCTATATCTATACATTCCCACCTACTCGATACCTATATGAGACTATGTACACTATGTTAATTCTACTTCAAGATCCAACTGTTACTTTGAAAGTGCCTTAAAAATTCCTGATGAGAGGACAGGAAATGCACAGCAACATGAGATTGGATAATAGAATGAGCCGCACAAATCAAAACCTGATTGTGGTGGCTTGAATAGGAATGGCCCGCATAGATTGCTGTGTTTGAATGCTTGGTCGATAGGGAGTGGCACTATTAGGAGGTGTGGCTTTGTTGGAGTAGGGATGGCTGTGTCAGAGGAAGTGTGTCACTGGGGGGTTGGGCTTTAAGGTTTCAGAAGCTCAAGCCACGCCCAGTGGGCTACTGTGCTCCTGCTGGCTGTAGATCCAAATGTAGACTGTGGAGAGCCACAGAGCCCTTTGTGGACCCCCCGCCTCCAGATGGTGCCTGGCATGCAGCCGGAGCCACCTCAATTTAGACAAACAACCCCTTATTTGGAAAAGGCCCGTTGCTTGCGTTAGTTCCGCCTCTACGAGCCTATCAGCGTGTGAGATGTGGCTTAGCGTGATTGGCTGTTTGGGTGGTATAAATGAGCGTGAGGGGAGTGGCTCGGGGGATTCTCCGGGAAGAAAAGCCTGAGTAAAGCTGCCTGAGAGAAGAATCGGTGGTCGCGTCTTTCTTGCGGGTCGAGCGAGGTGCGACAGTAGACCTCTCAGCTCCTCCTTCAGCATCCTGTCTGCCTGCATGCCACTAAGCTTCCTGTCATGACAACAACGGACTAAACCTCTGAACGATAAGCCAGCCTCAATTAAATGTTTTCCTTTTTAAGAGTTGCCATGGTCACGTCCCCTGGATGGGGAGGCCTGGTGGCACTCAGAGGAAGGATAGCAGGCTACCAAGAAGAGACTTGATACCCTATGAGCATATACAGGGGGAGGAGGTCCCCATCAGTCACAGTCATAGGGGAGGGGAGTAAGGGGAAAATGGGAGGGAGGGAGGAATGGGGGGATACAAGGGATGGGATAACAATTGAGATGTAATATGAATAAATTAATAAAATATATTAAAAAAAAGAGTTGCCATGGTCACGGTGTCTCTTCACAGCAATAAAACTCTAAGACACGGAGTTGACAAAATTGTGTCTTTGTTGGTACCAGGGCCCTTTAAGATGGTTCCTCCCAACAGCAGGGCATTTATAACTACTGCTGACTTCAGTTCAGGGCCTGAGATGGGGCAAGAGGTTGCTTGACTCCTACAACAGGAATCTGATGGCTAATGAATTCTCTAGATGACATTAGGGACTTCTTTCACATGTCTGGTCTTTATGGTTAAGCTATTGGCTGAGACATCAGACATCTTGTCTTCATTGCTGAGCCCAAGAAGTTGTTAAAAGGAAAGGAATTGGCACCAGGGAGGAAGAACCTTCCTCTAAAGGCCCATCAGACACTTGCATCCACCTTGTTCATTGGAATGGTGTCACATGACCCCCTGGGAAGTTTAATAACTTCATGGATCATGCTACTAAGAGAACTGTAAAGGCAAAAATTACTACAGTGGTCCCTCTTCCAGGAGGGACAGATGCTGTACTTTAGAGGACTAAGGAAGAGAACCCATCACTCACTGGCTGCTCTCCTTGAACCATGGCACAAAGCAGGGCATCATCATTTTCTTGATGCCAAATTGGGCTCTTGGCTGTAAAAACAACCCTGCGTGCCTTGACAATGAGATATATGCATAGCGGGACACACCATCACCTCTTCCTCATGACCCCATGGAGAAAAGACAGGGCTGCTTGGGTAAGAACAGTGGTCAAATGGGCTATCTGGGCCATATAGAGAAGTTGTAGATACACTTATAGACATGTCTCTGTACTGGCTGGGGTTATTTTTGTCTACTTGACACAAGCTAAAGCCATCAGAGAGGGAGGAGCCTCAGTTGAGGAAATGCCTCCATGAGATCCAGATGTAAGGCATTTTCTCAATCAGTGATCGATGTGTGGGAGTGAGGGCCCACAGCACACTGTGGGCGGTGCCATCCCTGGGCTCATGGTCCTGGGTTCCATTATTTCAGGCCAAAGTGTTTTAGGATCGCCCTTTAATAGCACCCTCTTTTACCCAGTTCCTATCTGTGCCATCTCTAAGGCAGAACAAACAAGTCAGTGACGGGATACAGGCCTTCCCACACCTGCCCATCTAGCTTTTTAATTGCAGCAATCTTTTTAATTTCCCCAGGAAATGGCACTGCTTCCTGCATTCTTTGAGTTGAACCTTTGAGTAACTTCTACTAGTCATTACGAGTCTGTGCCAGGAGGAACTGAACCCAAAGCCTTGTGCATACGAGACAAGCACTCTATCACTGAGATACAGCCTAAATTTTCTTCTTACCTTTTAGTTGGAGACAGGGTTGCACTAACTTGCCCAGGATATTCTTGAATTCACTCTGCAGGCTAGGTAAGACTACACTCTACCCTCAGTCTACTAAACACTCACTTTGTCCTTTAGGCCACATTGAGGTCTAGTGCCAGCCACTGATGAGCAATGCTGAGGAGACTCTGGAGGAAACTGCACAACAGGAAGCATTTAAATATGAGCTGCAAGGTTCTTTACATCCCTGGAACCTTCAGATTTTGGCTCTGCTTCCAGTAAAAGCCCAGTTCCTTATCTACACACGGCAGACAGGGGCTGGCTGTTCTGTTCTGTTGGTTGGTTATAATTAAGCAAATGAAATTCTCAATATCTGATTTTGGTTTCTAGAGTTCCCAGACCTGAATCTACAAGGAGTAGAAATTCTTTTCAGATGATCACATTCTGAAAGGAACCCCAGGAAGGAAAGAGGAATCATGGGTAGACGGGGCCGAGGTTGAGGTTGTGACGGAGGACAGGAAATCCGGTGCAAGGACGGTCTCAGGGATCCGGACAGTGGCAGATGTGGATTTACATGAGGGAAGGGAAAAGGAAGAGGAATGGTGTGCAGTTTCAGGGAATGTGCAGAGGTGGTGCTAGAAGGAGCTAGACAAGAGTGTGTCTGTAAGTCCCTCATGTAGGGCAAGATCCTGTCACAGAGACAGGAGACCTAAGAACAGATTGGCAAGAAACATAGGTGGAACAGTTTCAGATGTCTGTTAGCTTTTCTTGTTGAGAAATTAAGGGAGATTTTGGTTAATAGTATCCTGGTGTATAAGTTAATTAACACATGAAGTGGTCTACAAGTACTTGGTCTTTCATACATTTCGGTTTCTCACTTGTTTTTCCTTTGGTTTAGACAAGAATAGACTTCCTGCACAAAATCCAGGTCTATTTTTCTACTAATACCATTTTACTATACTGCATGCCCTGTGTATGGAAACTGGTCTCCCATAGCCAGTCATGTTTATGATTTTTGCCCAAATTGTCCAGGTACTTGTGACTGCTGGGAACTTGGAGAATTGAAGAAAAAAATAGATTAATATTATAATTTATACATTTCCCCCACAGACACTGTATTTCTAAAGCAACTTCTGTTTCTAATTTGTGGGCTTAAGAATATAGTTTTACTGTTTAGGGAACTCAGATGAGAGTCCTCTCCTTCATCCAAGTTGTACCATGACTCATTTAATTTGGAAGCTAGGAAACTGTCCCTAAGCACAATTTCCTCTGAAATATTTTCTCCTACACAGAGAAGAAAAGCTGAACGCTTTATCTTGTGGTTCCCTCAGTAACTCCACAGTGCTGTCAGCAAGAATGGCCCTGAATTCTCTTTTGGCTGCTGGTCCCCCATCACTGGTCTTTAGCATTCAGAGTCCTTCGCAGCGGAAGCCTGAGAAAGAGTGCTGCCTGTTGTGAAAAGCCATAATTCATTCATCATGTTCTACCTTGGTGCCCAAAGAAGGCTGACCTGCAAACACCTCGCAAAACAACTGCGTGTCTTTATATGTTTGACAGAAAATATTTCTAGTAGTTTATCGTTTGGCAAATAAAGGACGTCTGTAATTGTTTTCTTTCAAAAGTCTGTGTCGCCCAATTCTTTTGGTTTTAGCGCCTGGCAACAGTTTTGGAGAGAGTCTGAAATCTGGCTTGGCTGGAATTTGTAGATTGCAAGCACAATCTGAGAAAGGGCTATTCCCGTGTTCTCCATCTCAAAAAGATGGTCACGTGACTCTGTCCCTACCAGTCCAGGATGCTGAGAGCTGCCAGAGGAGTTGCCAGGAAAAATATTCCCCTTCTTTATTTCTTTTGGATCCAACTTGTCCTGAAACACCCGGAGACAAAAAACACTTCTGCTGTTTCAGTAGCAGGAGAGAACCAGCGCCTCACCCAGTGCTTTTCCTAAAGCTGTGGTCCACACGTTGTCCCACTGAGCAACACACACAAGGCCAAACCCCCTCAACCTGCAGCTCCTGCTGCTCCAAAGACTTCTCTTCCAGAACACAATGCAGTTGTACGAATTATCTTGTATGGAAATGTGTTTTGGGAGACAGCAGTGAGACTTTTGTTGAATCAATGAGTTCTGCGTTCTGGATCAAAGGGTTTTGTTCATTTATGGTTTTGGCCAGTGGCTCTTAAAAGTACTTTTAAAAAGTTATAGTTAGTACACACAAAATCAATGGTGAGGCACTTTGGGGCAAACAGTCTGATTAAGCTTTGGGAATGTGCCATACCTAGCACAAAAGAGGGTCAGTCCAAAGTCAGTTTGAGATTTTGACAATTTTTAGTCATTTTCTACAATGCCCTAAAGTCAATTGATATCTAAAACCCAAAATGAAGGCTGGATGTGGTGACACAAAGTGTTAATCACAATAGTAATGCAGATGAGTTTGAGCCCATCCTGGCAACAAAATGAGGACTTGTCTCAAAAAACAAAAAAAATGACAACAGAAAGCCGAGTTTCTCCACTCACTATGAGGAAATAAGTGACAACAACATACGGGCTGTAGGCACAGACATACTCAGTCGGCTTCACCAAAGCCCAAAAAGTTATGCACAGATGTGGTCCACAGGATGCACAGATGGAGGCATCATTTTGGTGTGAGTGTCCACTGGGGTCATGGGAGGACCATTGCAGCTGAAGCTGGTATGGCAAGCCAGCTCACTGTCAAAAGATACCTGCAACCCAGGGTAATTATCCCGGCGCACAAGGATCTCTTTTCTCCCCACTCTTCAACTCTTTTCTTTAGCCTTTAACGCCTCATATTTCATCCTTTCTTTGGTTGCCGTTGTGTCCTTTGCCAGTAACTGTGGCCCTTAGCCTTCCTGACTCCTTGGGGATCTGTGTTTCTGCTCATCATCTCTGATTGCTTGGCCACTGCTGCTCTGTTTGATGTGAACTGTATATCTGGGTAGCTACACAGGCATGTTTCTCTTATATGGAAGATGCAAAGAGATGTTTGGGTTGAACTGTACCCGATCCTTAAAATAACCTAACTTTCTACTGGCCTTGAAAACATCTTTGCTCGAGCCATATTTTGAGCCAATTATCTCTACTTTGTTCTCAGAAAAGTAAAGAAAGCTCTCCTTCCCACTTGGAAAGAAGATGCTGTAATGTTTTCTGGTGAAAATGAGATGGGAGAAGCATCTTTTCCCGCTTCTGGGGCATGTGCTATTTAGCTGAGGTTCACAGTGGTCACAGCAGATGGAGAATTGAGGATTAAGAAATGTGGACTGAGCCAATGAGATTGGGCTCAGAAGGCACTTGTGTTCGACGCCAGGGCCTCATGTGGTACCCAAAAGAACCAACTCTGCGCGTTGTTCTTTGATCCATACATGTACACAGACACACAAGCACACATACACCACACACACACACACACACACACACACACACACACACACACACACACGCACACACATACACACACTAAAATGTAACTTAAAAAATAAAACAAAACAAACAACAACAACAACAAAAAACAAAGAAAGATGACTCAGGGGTAAGAGCACTTACTGCTCTTTAGGGAACTGATGATCAGTTCCCAGTGTCTACACTGGGCATCACACAATTGCCTATAACTCCAGCTACAGAGGATCTGAAATATTCTTCTGGCCATTTTGGCCACCCACACACGTGTGGCATACAATCACATGGGCAAACACACATACACGTAATAAAATGGGGGAAATGTGGACTGATAAAAAGAGTAATGGGTTAAATAGTTAAGCTGTGTTTCCAAGGATGAGTAACAAGCTTTCAGGTATCTGGTCCCTTGGTCAGTGTCCCTAGCTGTAAAGACAGGCAAATACATATACTGTGTGAGTATGTGAAACCTCGGTGAACTCAGGTGATAGAGGTCTCAGTTTGCTTTCAGGGAAAAGTGTTACTTCTAGATAGTTTAGCATCGACATTGAACCACTTCAATGTAGATTTTTTTATATGACAATGTATTTTTTTTTAATTTTGGGAAGTACTATGCGGGTTAATCAGGAAAGTCATTAAAAATGTTATCTTTCTGCATGTCCTCTTACAAAAATCTGAGCAGTGGCTTAAGAATTTAGTCTCTAGAATTTTTGATGGCTGAGTTGAAATTTCATATCATGTTTGACCAAACATTTTCATTGCTCCATGTTTCAGTGTCTTTGTATTAAAAATAGCTATAATAGCATGGCCTTAAACTTCATAGCATTGTTATAGGGACTGCAGTACACGAAAACCTTTTAGGAAAGTGCTTAGTTCGTAATAGAATTGATCTAGATCACATGTCAGTTGTCATCCTAATTAGGATGTGCGTGTTAGCCTTGTATACAGTCCCTGGAAAATATGAGCACTGATAACACTGTGTGTTTCAGAGGATTCAAGGTTAAAGCTGAGCCTCCAAAACATTGGTTGTCTATCTGATATCCACTTCAGCAGTTACTATTTGCTTTGTGTTCTTGGCTCTGGCTGTCAGTAGTTTTGCTAAGAATTTGCATTGTTTTGTAAGAGGAGGTCTGCTTTCTATACATATGACTGAAGCAGATTAGAGGCACAATAACTGATTGCATATCAGCCTGGAATTTTTAAAAAGAACGGAATGTTGAAAAGATAACGCAGGGCTCACAAAATGCACTTGATTAAATCTACATGTGAAATTTTAACTACAGATTTCAAAATTTGGTATATAAATCCAGGGTAGAGGCTATTTTATTTAGGAATAACCCATATGAAAATGTATGAAATAACATCTGCAGAGTTAGTATTAACTACTTTTCATGGTAAAACGTCATAACCATTCATAGACAAAGAGTTTATTTTGAGCTTATGGTTCCTGAAGCTTAGAATCTAGGATGGGAGAGCAGAGGTAACAGGCAGCAGGTGTCTGGAGCATTATCCAACAACTCACCTTCCAAATCACAAACAGGAAGCAGAGAGAGCTAATTTGAAGCAGTTGTTTGAAACTTCAGAGTCTACTCCATTGATAGATTTTTCTCCAGCAAGGCCACACATCCTAAGCCTTCCCAAACAGCCACCAAGTGGGAATCAAATTTTTAAGTGCCCAAGACTTATAGGGTCATCTCATTCAAATAACCAGAGTCACTGTAAAGAAAGGCTATGCAAATGATATAACCATAGACTACATATCATCCATGCACTATAATCTAAGATGACCAGACCCTTGGAGAACATCACACTTGGTTCTAAATTCGGTCAATTAGGGGGGATACTGTTACCCAAGAACTCTATAAGATAAAGTAAGAGAAAAATGGATCCCAAAGCTCTTGACCAGTGGTTCAACGAATATACGATAACTGGCCTGGAAAAGAATAGTTGTAAATATTTAGGATATATTCTAAATATTTAGGGTGGGTTTTTTTTGTTTTTGTTTTTGTTTTTGTTTTTTGTTTGTTTGTTTTGCTTGGTTGGTTTTTTTGGGTTGTTTTGTTTTGTTTTGAGACAGGGTTGCTTTGTGTAGCTGTGGCTGTCTTGGGACTCCATAGACCAGGCTGGCCTAAAACTCAGAGACCCACCTGCTTCTGTCTCCTGGGTGTTGGCATTAAACACATGTACCTCCACTGCCCTGCTTAGGGCATATATTTTTAAAATAAGTAAAATCTCTAACTGGGGACTATGGCAACAACATGACACGTACAACCTAGAGAGCAATAGTAGTACAGAAATGTGAAGTTATGGGGAGACTGATTTTATTTAAGAATTAGAAAGTATTTTGTAGGCTATTGAATACGTAAGGTGGGGAATTACCCTTGTATAGTCGTGAGTTTATGGTGAGTTGAGGTGTTTCTCTACAGCAAAAAAGACATCATGTCAGAGAGGCTGTGTAAGATAGCATTGTGACTTCTCTCTATGCTAAGATTCCTTGGTTCTTAACCAAGTAAACACCCTACTCCAGGCTCCTCCCACCACCTGTTCCCTGCACCCCATCATCCTTTGGGGATGAGTAGACAAATTTGAGCTGATCATTTAGGAGTGAAGGCAGCAATTCAGGCAAACAAAGCACAGAGCCTTGAAAACACAATCCCCCATGGTAATAAGTAAGAATTCAAAAGAAAACAAAGCAAAACAAGAGGTCTCACAATAAAAAAGTAAAAGAAGAAAGGGAGAAAAAAATATTTCCAACAAACAAAATCCCAAGGATCTTGTTTAAGAACTGTATTAAAGAAACCCAAGAGGGTGGGGGAGGGTGGGGGAGAGTGGGGAATGTGGATCAGGAGATGAATAGTTTGCAACGAGCCATGAAACAAGGTCCAGAATAAGTAGATGAAGTCAGTGTTAAGAGTACAATTAAGGAACACAATCAACCTACACAGGATTCAGATGTGGAAGGTGAGGAATGCCAGCAGAGCGTGAACACTGGAAAAGGCAGAATTCATCTTCCCGAAGGAAGCCTGCCCATGCTGAGTAGTGCCCAGAGGGATGGGTCCAGGAGGGCTCTTATTTGATTCATTTTTTGGAGGAGTGCCTGGAGGTGGGGCCTCTTCACCCCTCCCTTTACTTGCCAGAAGTATAGACAATGTGCAATTCTCACTGAAAGACGAGTAGAGTATTTCTATACATTCAAAGGGAAGAGATAAAATAAATAAATAAATAAATAAACTCAAAGGAAAGGGTAGTTTAAAAAAATTGTTTGGAGGAATAATTCCCTCTGTATTCTGTCAGAAAGGGATGCTTTCTGAGACCAGTTGCCTAACAAAGGAGAATGAGCAAGGGAGATGCCAAAAGCAACCACCTAAGCGGCAAAGAATTTGGATACTGGATGAAGAAGCCTCGGTTGAAGGATAATTCAGCCAGTGCCAGAGCTAGGAGGTTCATTAATAAGAAAGGAAAGGGGGGGACAAATGGAGTAGATACAATCTACTTACAAGAATGAAAAATTAATAGACACAGTAAGGCAGGTGTGTAATGTAAGTAGACGCAATTAACTCTGAAATGGCAGGATTGTGGGGGAAAGGCAAGCAGACTGAATAATTTTGTTTGGAACAGGAAAAGAGGAAGGCGATGGATAGGTTGATAATTACAGGGTGGGAAGAATGTTCTCTTTCAGGATACTAGGGATTGTTAGACAACCTGAGTTTTCAAATGTGGCTCTGAAATGAATGGGTGAAATGAAAAATCCTCAAATTCTGGGAGGGTGGGTGAGGACGCAAAGTGCCAGCAAAGATTTCCTGGGACCTGACAGCGGGGAGTGGGGGGCTGTCCTCTAACAAGGAGAGCTTTCCTTTGTAAAGCTCAGGGTCCAGTGAAGAACGACACAGACAATAATGTTTATTGAGAGCTTTCTATGTGTCAAACTTGTGATAAGAGATTAACATATGTAATCTCACTTAATCTCCACTCTAGCATTTCCAGATAGGCAAAATGCTGGTAATTCCACCATACGGATGAAGAAATGGAGACAGACAGACGGTTTATTTACTTGTTTCAGTGCTAGAAGTCAAATCCGGGGCCTTTTATGGGCTGGGGTAAGCAGTCTATCATTGAGTTACACCTCCGCCCTACAGGGAGTTAAGCAACATTCTGTCACAATATCGTGGGAGATTAAAATGTCATTGGGCAGTTTGAGACAGGGTCTCTCAGCTTGTTTATTGTTGTTTTGTTTGTATTTTTGAGACAGGGTCTTCCACTCAGGGCTGTTATTGAACTCTCAGTCTCCCTGCCGCATCTTTCTAAGACCATTCCTGACTAAACTTTTATTTTTTGTTGCTTCATTATTGAGATTTGGCCCTTGCATGTGCCCGCAGGTAAGCGCCTCTGCCAGCTGGACTACATCTGCAGCGCCATTTGTAACTCCTCACCAGAACCTCGATTTCTTATGATACAAACTCCTTCAGTGAAAGAAGTTATGTCCTTGCCTTCATGCACCTGAGAGAATCACAGAACCCGAAACAGCTCCTTTAGACATCGTTCCTTGGCGGTTTTGCTGCTGAAGAGGAAACTTACTATTGGGGTTGCTGACTGCTGATTCCTATAGAACTGATCCCTGTTCAGCCAACAACCGCATCCTGAGTACTAGGATCATGCCAGAGAGAAGGGATGCCGAGGTGAATTAGATGTTGTCTCCCAGCCAGGTGTTGTTTGTCTGGAAGACAGTCTGGCACTCTAGCTCAAGATGCCATGGCTGCCCTGGACTCCAGCAGAAGCCTGTGGACTGGTTTTTCCACTCTTGGCTCCATGCCCGTTCCCACAGAACTTACGTTTGTCAGGTTACACGCATATCTCCGTTCGTCTCTCTCCACTGAATCATTTGATGGCCTCCCTCTGCCCTTGGGATTAGAAACCAAATCAAGAAAATGGCGTACACGCTCTGGCAATGATCTGGCCTTTACCTCGGGCTCTAGACTAACCTTTCCTATGCCCCTTAGTTTTCCAATGTCTTCATTCTAGCATAGTTTCCCCAAATGTCTCTTGCACATTTCATTTCTGTTCGAGCATTTTTAGACCCGCCTTCCAGTGTAAGCACATCTTCACTGAGCTTCCTGTCCCAAGACCACCACATTAAATCAGCTTACTGCTGATTTTGGTTTTTAGCATGTGGTGTGTTTGGGCTTTTTAGGCATTTGCTGAACTCTGGTGAGTTAATGTGGGGTGTGTCGATGACTTTATCAGGATGGATGTTTCGTTTTACTCACATTTGTATCTTTACATATAGAAGATGCCTAGTGGAAATGTGTTGACTGAAGAAACCCACCATTTCCTCATGGCAGTAGGTTATTTGTTATTATTCCCTAAGACCTCTGTTTTTTGTTACCTTTCCCCTTTTGTGTCATAATTTACAGTAAGGCTTGGCTTGGGCACAGAGTTAAGCCTCTCTAGCTTACTACTCTATAGACTCCAGTGTATCTGATATTTAAGCCCCCTGAATAATTTTCACATTGACTCAGTTGGTTGGTATCTAGCATTGAGACATATCTTGAACCTATTTTTTTAAGTTGTTTTATTTGTTACTGAAATGCCAATGGACCATTGTGTTTGGATCCAATGCCAGTTTTCAAGGCAGTATGACCAGGGTAGCAGGATGTTGGGTACCAATCCCTGGAATCTACAAATAAGGGAATTGCTATATCACTTTCTGCAAAAGATGCCTGGAACAAGACAGACTTCTGGCGCGTGGAAAGATGCCTTATTTCCCAAGCTATCTAGGTGGTGAACGGGGGATGCAGTGACTGGAGCTCTGCTTGGAGACTAGGTCTCTTGGTAACCTCCCCAAACTCTGTTTGCCTCTGATAGAAAAAAAATGACAGAAAAGTAGATTCACTAATCTACTTTTGTTCTATCTCCCTTATATATTTCTATATTCTCCCTTTTTTCATTTGTCACTTACAAGGTTATTTTTAATTCTCTGGTATAGAATTTTATACATAGATACAAAATAAGTTTAATTCTAGATTCAGTGGTATAGAATTCAAATGTAAGATTATCTTCACACATTATATATATATATATATATATATATATATATATATATATATACTAATATGAGGCATTGTACCCATATAACTCAAATGTAATATAAGGTTTACTTATAATACTTTGAAAGTGTTATTGCAGGCTGTTTAGGATAAATAAGTTATACAAGTTGATTATTAGATGGGTATGTCAATTGCTGGTCTAGTTTTATTACAAGAATATATATCTTAGGTGCAGCAGATAGATATCATTCTATAGAAAGAAAAGGTAGGATAGTTAGATAAGGTCTTCAAAAGCCTCAAAGACATGTAGAATATGACATTAAAATTTTTTTTTTATTATTTTAAAGATTCACTGACAATGAGACAGGTTAGCTCCTGGCAACACCCAGCCTATCTCAAAGAGGATGATGAGCATCAAAGAACCTCCTTATGGAGATGACTTCAAATGTGGCAAACAAGCCACTGGGCAAAATATCCTTGTTTCTACCACAGATAGAATTCTGCCTTAAAAATGGGCAAGCTTGGATGCAGGTGGAGTCGATGGCCAAACTCTGCCAAGACAGAGTAAGCAAGTCCTCAATAGTTCCTGCCTCACAAATATGTCTGTCAATATATTGGGCCAGAAGGCTGAAGAAGATGCTACAACATAATAGAGAGTTTTGGGTAACTATTCAGGTACAAAACTGTCTCTGTCATCTTCTCATTTGGAGAGCTACTAACCTGCACTCCCAGCATACTCAGGTAAGCAAGTTTATTTCTTCTCAAGTCTCTGATGGAGTTGAAGACCAGGTAGCTTAGTTTTATAATAAAGCTTAGTGGTTTAGGGGTTAAGATGTTTTTAGGTCTAGATAAGTGTTTTAAGTTGATAATGACAATATTTGATGGAGATTGATTTACATTCAGAAATTTAGACATACCAAGATAGGAAAGATATTTTCTTCAAGGCTGCCAAACCACTAAGAGTGTAACATTTATATAATTCCTGATTGTGTCATGGTTATTTTTACTATAGGTAGTTTATTGTATATATGTATAATAATATAAATGTATATGTAAAAAATGTTTTTTTTTTTAAATGACAGAAAAAAGCAGGTGGGAGCCAGAGAAAAGAGTCGTACAACATAAAGGCTGATTAGCTGATTTTCTTGGCCTGACTTCTGTTTCCCCTTGAGTAACATTGCTTCTCTTTACCCTGGGGGTGCCTTCCAGACAGAGGTGGGGGGGGGTGGAGCGCTTCTGAGCAGATTGGGTGCTCTTGCCACCTGCCAGTCTCAGGGATACTTTTGTAGAAAATTGTAGCCATGCTATACCTTTTTATGTAAGAGTATGTTCCCTGGTACAAATTCTGGGAGTTGTTTTTTTTTGTTGTTGTTTGTTTGTTTGTTTGTTTTGTTTTTATTCTAAAACATATCAGTATAATAGCTCATATTCCATGCCAATTAAAAAAAAAAAAGAACGAAAGGTGGGAAATGAAGATGATATAGTTTTAAGATGACGTACCTTTAAAGGCCACATGGAACTGACAAGTGGACACACATCTCTCCCATGTTCCTGTCTGGTCACAACAGAGGGTGTAAATGAAGCAGCTTACAATGGGGACTCCATCTGTGATGGGAACGCTGAGGTCAATCTCTAAATAGTTTCATTTTTTACAACAGTTTTGTTTGCTTTTCAGATAAACGAGGTTACTAGGATCCTGCCCTTGGATTACAGTTGCTTTCCATACTCTGTTACTATGGAGACCCAGATGTAGTACATTTAGTTTGTCTTTTCCGATTCTCCCCTCTGAGCTTTGTTTTCTGGGAATTATAAAGTTGCTCTTAACAGTTAAACTAACTTAAAAAAAAAAAACAACCAAACAAACCACAAAACAGGGGAATAAAACCAAGCACAGTCTTTGGGGCAATAGTGGACTTTTGTTCTCCCAGTGAACGGGTATGGGATTGGTGGCTGATGAATCACCCTGTTCAGATCCACAGACAAAAGCTCTTCTGATTGGCTGTCGCTGGGTCAGGTTCCCACCCTATCTTATCTCATTCACACCCTTGTAGGCTAACAATGAGACTGGGTGTAGGGCCTTGTTAGCTTAGCCTGAGATAGTGTGGCTCCAATGGACTTTTCCCCTGTGCCTGTTAAGGTCTGTATTTCATTTTATGGATGCTAAGTGAGAAAACAGATAGAAACAAAAATTTCAGGGACCTAAAGGGAGATAGCAAACAAGAGGGGATGTTTTATGGAGATGAGACCAAGGTGATCCTAGACCAAGGTGATCCTAAGAAGCTTGCATGTGCCCTGACGAGCCAGGGACAATCCTTTTCCTGAGCTACTTCAGTTGAAGATGTGTGACTTGATGCATCTAAAAACAGAATTATGCTAAGATAAAAGCTTAAGAAATGACTAGGAGCTGGGCATTGTGGCTCATGTCTTTTTGTTTGTTTGTTTGTTGTTTGAGACAGGGTTTCTCAGTGTAGCCTTGGCTGCTCTGAACTCACTTTGCATGCTTTTAATCCCCGCACTCGGGAGGCAGAGCCGGGAAGAGCTCTGTGAGTTTTAAGCCAGCCTTGTCTACAGAACTAGTTCTAGGACAGCCAAGGCTACATATATAGAAACCCAGCCTTGAAAAAAAAAAAAAAAAACCAAGCAAACAAAGGAAAGAAACGACAAGGAAAAATCGTTACTAATTTTCACATTTGTTAACAGAAAGCATAGCGTCTGCAGGCAGCGTATCTGAGAAAACATGCCCTGCCTTCTCACCTAGGAAGGGAGGGACTGAGAGCCAGTAGGGCTGGAGGATGACACTTAGGAAGCTTATACCTGGACTGCAATGAGAACCTAGGTCTTCTGGCTCCTGGTTGTACCAGCGCAGATGTCTGAGACCTAGTTCAAACCCTGGATACAGGACTCCTTTACCAGGCACTTCAAACTTTGTGATCTAACAGTGCGCATTAATAACCCAATCTCTTCCTGCCACCCGGGGTGACAGGAAGCGCAATGTATCTCCTCCCGATACTTATGGAAATACAAGGTTATGCTGCGTCTCTCTTCACTTAGCTCACAGTATTTGATACCATCTGTTTGAGAAACAAAACCAAACACAACTTTGTTATTAACTATAATACAACTTTGTTTTGTCATTTCCTATTACTCCCCTCCTTTAAGATAGAGTATAATAAATACTTGCTCATTTGTGGAAGAACAGTGTTAACTTCAACTGCATAAGTGACAACAAAGCTTGCTTTAGGAGAGTCTTGCTGCCATGGATAGTTCAAAATTAATTAAGGACAGTTCAAAATTAATGTTTCTTTTTCATTTCCTTTTCATTCCATGGATACTTGAAAAATATCCAAGGGTTAGGTAAATACTTTCTTGCTTGTCGGGAGATACTTGCGATGGGTGGTTGCAGTGTTTCCCCCATTTCTGATCCAACTCAGTTCAGTGTAATCTGTCAGGACATAACTATACTCATCATTGGCAATGCTTCCTGGTTCTTCGCAAACACTGTGCAGTGGAGCAACTGTTTGTCTGTGTGAAACGTGTAGACAACACTCACCATTCTTTTCACAATAGTGACAAAGATGTGCTTTAGGGCTTGAAATTCTTTCTTGCTTGTTTTGTTTTGTTTTTTGAGACAGAATTTCTCTGTGTAGCCTTGACTGTCCCGGACTCACTGTATAGACCAGCCTGCCCTCGAACAGACAGTGATCTACACGCCTCTGTGTCCCTGAGTGCTGGGATGAAAGGTGTGCACTACCGCATCAGGTCTGGCCTTGTAATTCTTGTGATACAATTTTTAATTGTTCAATATGTGTAACACATTCAATATGTGTAAAAGTAAGCATTTTGAAGTGCAAAATGTAGTATTTATTGGTTTATCACAATGCTGTCCAATCACTGCTGCTATTTAGCCTCAAAATAACACCTCCAAAGAAAATCCATTTTCAGTATTTCTTCCTAAATAGCTGAGAACCACCTATTTCTTTGACATTGGTATGCATTTCCCTGAATGATCCAATTTTATTGTCATATTGTTTGGTCTGCTAACATCTCCTTTACCATTGTGCTAGTTTTGGAGACTATAGCCAGTTTGTATTTATTTCATTGTTATAAATTAGAAGAAGTGAAGAGAAATTGATGTGCCATAGGTCATTCAGCAAGGCATTGGCCTGCTGGGCCAGAAATATAATAGACCCTGATAGATAATCTGTGTGCTCTGCACGGAGAGGAGTACAGGCTAGAATCATTGTTGAGTCTGTTCACTGGAACAAGACTGAGCAACAGAGTTCATCCATTCATTAACAAAGAATGACTGCCTAGCGCACACAAGTTTGTTGGTAAAGCATTCTGAATGACTGGTGTGTGTACTAGTTCTCACAAATCATAACATGCTATGTAAATACCATGTGCCAACACACAAAGTCACACAGCTGGGAGGGCAGCGAGGAGGGGGACAGACAGGACACACACACATGCAAACACACACATTTTTTTTTTAACATTTGAAAACCAGAACTGTTTTTTTTTTTTTAGCTAGATTGGTGATTTTCTGCTTAAAATCCTTTGAACATGGCTTAATAACATAGCCTGCCATCCAGAGAGGGCTCATCTCATGCCTATTGAGCTAGCCAACGCGACTACTTAAAAGCCTCTTCATCAAGAGATCTGAAAATGTGCACGTATTCAGCCCCACTGTTGTCTCCGCTGAGACATGACCCTTGATGCCTTGATGTCTAGCCAGTCCTTTCTATGCAGAAGACATCTGTAAACAGAGCACCAGGTTAGGATATGAGCAAAATGGGAAGACGTCGGCAGCTCACTGTTGCTGCTGTAAAAAACAAAACAAAACAAAACAAAACAAAACAAAAAAACAAAAAAACAAAACTATTTTGGGGACGAGAATATAAATTGAATGTAACCCATTATTTTTTTCTTTAAAAGAAATCAAATTATTCATGGAACTAGGACCTGGGAAACATCAGCCACTCCCCAATATTGTGGTCGGCCTGGACCTTCGTGATAAGGAGTTTCAGGTTATTCTATTGAAATCCGGGGACCGAAGAGTGTTTGTTATCTGTTGCCTTTCAAAAGCCTCTGAGCAGTGAAATACTATCTGAGAGAGGGAGAGAGACACAAGACCAGACTAGCAGGTGTTGATCCAAAAAGAGGTGAAAATATTCTCAAAAACAGTCATCGTAAATTTATTTTCGTGCCTTCAGGTAGGGAACACCTAATAAATGAAGCATGAATGAGCTGCACTGTAGTTCATGGAAGACATTTGTAGATTTTATGGCATGTGTACTAAAAAACAAGCAAGCAAGCAAGCAAGCAAACAAACAATTATATAACAAAACTGAATTCTCCCATATAGCCGGGAAAAAACGTCATGAAGGCAAATGACAAATTAACAATTTTTACTTTGGGTTGAGAGCTTTCAGTTTTGGAGTAATTTTCAGATCTGTAGTTTTTTGGGTTTTTTTGTTTTTGTTTTTGTTTTTCGAGAAAGGGTTTCTCTGTGTAGCCTTGGCTGTCCTGGACCTGCTTTGTAGACCAGGCTGGCCTCGAACTCACAGCGATCCACCTGCCTCTGCCTCCCGAGTGCTGGGATTAAAGGTGTGTGCCACCATGCTCGGCATAATGGGGTGAAAGTGTTCATATATATATATATATATATATATATATATATATATATATATATATATATATATATATTAGCACAAGGAAATGACTCCTGTTTGATATTAAGAAGGAATAGAAAAAACATCCATTGGATGCTCTTGTCTAACATGTCAAAATTCTGCAGGAGGAGTGATTTGGTTTCCCCAAATAGCCTTAAAAATTTGAATGCATTTACATTATGCAAAGAAAAAGATTCCTCTATAGAAATTCTACCTCTCTATCATTTTGACAAGCTATATACATTTTCTATTTTAAATGATTAAAAAAAATGTTTTCTTCAGGAAGCTTCCCCAGTTTAACTCATATACAGTGCATCTTGATTCAATGTCACGCAGAATTTACTTGTGTGAGTTGGGATCTATTTCTTTCCAGTAACTTTAGGGTTTTGTTTAAGCTGCCCTATGTATGGGGTCGTCCGCTCAAGATACAGAGGTCCATCCCCAAACTTGTAGTCAAGAAGCAATCTGGTCCTACAAGGGACATTCAATAAAGGAAGGTTTGCTTAACTCAGGTAGTATAATTTCTCTGCTTATCCTCCTTTTATTTTACTCATGCATGCAAACGATTGCCATGGCAAAGCACCACCTGCATAGTCACTGAAGGAAGGAGAAAAAAAAGGAAAGCACAGCAGGTGGAGAGAAAGAAACAAGGAGTCGGGAGAGGTGTGTTGAGGGGAGGGGGAGACAGAGATGTGGGGGGGAAGAGGGGGATGGGGAGAAAGATGTGGGGGGGAGGGGGGATGGGGAGAGGGAGAGAGAGAGATGAGACAGAGGCACAGAGACACAGAGAAAGAGACAGAGAGACAGACTGAGGTCCCAGTAAACAGGAAAATACAATAAAATCTACTATCGGTCTGCTTAATTACTGTGTCCTCGGCAAATTTCAACACAAGCCTGTTTCCCTCTGGGACATCTCTGAATATTGTTTCCAAATGCTGGATGTCAAATTCCTCTGTTAAAAGTTTCTGTATTATAGCACAAAATTACATGTCTGTGTAAGTATTTAATTAAAGTCTATGCTCTCCACTGCTGAGGCGAGACATTAGATCATCCTTTCTACAGCCTTTTCAAGCTTTAGCAGGGCAGGGCACAGTAACTGCTCAGGAAATACTTCCTGCCTGAAAATCTGTGTAAGTGCACAGAATTATCCTTGCAGGGTTTTCAGGTAAGCTTAAAACCTCCAGAAAGAAATGTTCTGCAAGACATTATGAGTCCATAACCAACTATCCAAGTTCATCTGCATTAACAGACATTCACAATGAAGGAGGCAGGTCAGGTGACTGTGGACCAGCACCGCCAGTCAGCTGGTAAATAAAACCAAGAAGTGGAAAGGACAGCATGAAGAAACACAGAGTTCCAGAGACAAGGCAGCTGCCCCACATGCTTGCCAAGAGCCATGATCCAGTCTTTCCTGGACTGGGGACTCTCCTCTTCAGACTTACTATAGCAGCCTTGAAAATAAGTTTCCATGTCAGATTTGGTCCATGAAGTTGGCTATCAGATTTTTTTTCCCATCATATAATTTAACATCATCCCCCAACTTCCATTGCCTTGAGAAGTCTGACCTGAGGGACTCATGCAAACAACTTAAGCACTTATCCTGTCTTTTGAATTTGGACTCAGTCCTACACTTTGATGTACAGACAGAGGCCATGGGAGAGTGTAGTAACAGCATTTGGTGGGCTACTAACAAAGTGCTGTCACAAACTGTTGAGGGAGCAGTGGGGTGCTTGTGCACATTGCCTGTGCTGGCTTCCAGCATAAGAGTTGTACTGTTGGGTGGAATATGATGACACTGTGGTATCGTTTGAATATAAAATATTCCTTACCGACTTATGTACTCAACATGGGGTCCTCAGCTGTGCTGTTTTTGTATACTTCTGGAAAACTTACCTGGTGAGGCCCACCCAGGGGAAGTAGGTCACTGTAGGCAGGTCCTGTCCAATATGAGTGGAAGAACTTCCTGTGTGGCATGCTCCGGTTACCACAGTGTCCTGCCAAAGGCTATGGGCTCAAGGGAATGTGGGTTAAACTCACTGAAACCAGTAGTTAAATTAATTTAATAATTCTTCTCTTTCGGTTGCCCTCAGATACTGATGTCACAATAATTACAAAAGTAGCTCATACAATCTTTTGAGATGTTTTCAGGCAGCAATTAAACAACAACAACAACAACAACCACAACCACAACAACAACAACACTCTAGGGAGCTGAAGGGATGGTTCAGTGGTTAAAGCTGTTGTTCTTGAGGAGACCTGGGGTTTGGTTCTCCACACCCACATAACAATGAACAACTATCCATCACTCCAGTTGAAGGATGCACCTGATATACAAATATAAATGTGAGAAACCACTTACATACATAAAATAAATAAATCTAAAAAAGCAGCAGCAACATTAAAGACTTCAAACAATACACAACCCCAAGACTACACTTGACCGTAGTAGTCTTCTTTCAATACTTGTTATGAATAGGATAGAACTAGGTAATAGAGATAAACTTGTACAATCTTTTATTTTTTTCTCAACAAAGTGGCTTCTTTGAAATCCTATAGGGTACATATATATATATATATATAGGATTTCGAATGAGTATTGTTGATTTTTGCCACATATAAAACAATTGTTTTGGGAAGATAGATGGAAAGATCATTTTGGAGGGGGAGATGGCTCAGTCATAACTTGTCAGTGGTCCAAGCATAAAGGCCTGAGCTGGGGTCCAAACAACCCACAGCCGATGTGTTCTGTGTCTGTTATCCTAGCATGGGGCTGGAGGCATGAGACAGGCAGATTCCTGAAACTCCTTGCCTAACTAGCCTAGCTAAACTGATGAAATCCATGTTTAATGAGAGAGCCTGCCTGGAAAAATAAGGGTGAGAACAATTAAGGAAAACACCCAAGGTGTCCTTGGGCCTTCACAGGCATCCATACATGTGTGTGCAATCACAAGCTCATGTATGCACACCCACATGTCCATACACCACACACAGTCCTTTGTTGGTGTTTGTGTTTACTGGCTAAGGATTTTCCTCCTGTAATATGAAGTTGTTTATATAATTAAACATGTTACAGTTAGACCATACAGTACAATAAGGATTTGAAAACACCTCACAATGAAAAGTATCCCATTGTTATTAATGCTGTGCCTTGTTCAGATGCTCTTTACCAACCAAAAACACTCTGGAAACTTCATACCAGATGTAGTTATTTCCTATTGTTTGTCCTAGAGAGGTCACTGCATTCTTCTCAAACCTAGGGAGTTTTGGTGATATCAGCAGCCACTACAGAGAATGGCCAGCATGTGTGGAGATCCAGTCAACAGCAAGATACGGCTGATCTAAATCCACAGCTGCAATCACTCTTATCAGAAAGAAAACAGCCCCTTCAATACTGAAAAGACACACTACTTTTCTTGTCATTGTTCTTAAAGTAATATGACTTTACCATGTATTGTTTACCATACTTAATGTAGAAATGATTATGTATAAGGTATGTGTAGGGTATATGCAAATACAAGGCCATTTTCCATAAGCCACTTGGGCATTCTCTGATTGTCGTTATCCTAGAGGGGCTGGGAAATAATCTCCTACTATGCTGAGGGATGACTGTGTATCAGAATACTACATTACAGATCATAAATTCACACAAATTTTCACATGGCAATTAAAATAAGCTAAGAGTGAGTTTTCTTTGGATATTATCAGTAAGGTGTTCCTTTTCATGGATGTTGAAGGAAATTAAAAACAAAATAGGCCAAAAAAAAAAAAAACCCCACATTTTCAAGAGATATCTGAGACTGTGCTTTATCCATGCACACATCTTTCTATAACTCTAGCCAAGTTCTAATTACCTCTCTTCAAATTTGATGTTTGGTGAAGGGAATTTATGCTCCTCCTCCTCCTCTTCCTCCTCCTTCTCTTCCTCTTCCTCCGCTTCCTCCTCCTCCTCCTTCTTCTAGGTCAGCTTTTTATATTTATTTGAAATACCACACCAAACCATTGTGTCTACTCTAGCAGTCACTTGATATAACACTTGATATGATACCTGTGACACCAAGGAAAAAATTAGTGTCGAAAATGGAATTTATAAAACCGTTAACGTTATTGTACCAGGCGAATCACCCACCCATATCCTAAGCCTTGGAGATTAAAGCACTTCAAGGCTGAAGCCATGAAACCCCGAGTTAAACCTGAGAGACCTTCTGTTTTGTTTTGTTTTTCCCTAAAAGGAAATGAAAACCCCTTCTCCTCACCCTTTGATTATTATTAGCAAGGTTGTTCCTGTCATTAAAGTACTTCTGTAATAATCACTTTTGTCTTTAATGAAAGAGCCTAGAGATTGATTCAGTTTCATCTTAGGCCGGCAGTACGGTTTATTTGTTGTTTGCTAATTTGCTTCACAAGATGCACGAGGCTGCCTCCAGTTGCCACGAGGAATTTTTTTTTTTAAACCTAACCAAAGTCCTAAGCGTGCCAGTTCACAGGTACGCACCGGTATTCAGCGCCATTGTGTGGGTCTGCTAATGTCACTGGGGGAGCGGATTTTAATCTCCAAGATCGACCTCTTTCAGTAACAAAGGGGGAAGCTAGTAAAGAAAGAAAAAGTACACACCTGCAACCTATTTCTTTTTGAAGCAAAGCCTTTGAGCAGATGGGAGATGAGATAGAAAAAGAAAACAGGCCAATTGCCAAGAGAGGTTTGTTTACAATACAGGCAAGTTCCTTCCAAAGTTGATAGGAGCTGTCTCCATGGAAATGGGGAGAAACACTGCTGCAGGGTTCTGGGGAGCAAATTCCTACTACAGATGGACCTGGATTGGAAGATAAAGGAGAATGGAAGGGGACAAAGAGCTTCCTGGAGAGGTTTAACCTGGGACACCAAGCCTGACAGCAAAAGTTGCCTGTTTTCTCTGTGTTTGTTTGTTTGTTTGTTTATGCTGAGCTAGTATAAGGGAACTTGTCTGTGCAAGTGAGGAGAGTACATGATACAGTGTAACTTGTGCCCTGGGGAATGGTGTGCTGTGTGCACATTACTGTCACAAGTACTGTCCCTGGGCTACTAAAATCAGCGTGGAAAATGACTTTTCTTCAGCTTGCTTGTAATAACGGAAGTTGTCATGTACCAGCAGCCAACGGTACCACTTACGCTTCGAAACGTTATGCTTGGGAGACTTTATGAAAGTAATTGCTATTCTTTTGCAAACCCATTTACTGTGTGTGCACATACTGTGGGGAAAGAGGGTGTGTGATACGGCACACCGTGAGGGCTGGAGGACAACAGTGTGACGCTGCCTTCTCCTACGTTTACTGATATGTGGGTTTGGGGGGTGGGGGGAGCGGATCGAACTCAGGCCCCCAGGCTAACGAGACAAATGCCTCCATATGCTGAGCCTTCTTCTCACGCAGTCCTACCATTATTAAAACCAAGATGAAAAGTCATTTTTTTTTCCGTGCTGATTTTAGTAGCACAGGTACACTGCTTATGATGATAGCGTGCACACAGCACACCAGTGCACAAATGTCAGCCCGGCCCAAAAAAGAAAAAAAGAAAAAAATCAAAAAACCAAAAAACCCTCAAACATAAAAAGTCCACATGGATTACAATTCAAAACCTAACCTGAAAGGCATCAATGGTGCTTAGTGGCAGAGAGCTTTCATAACAAGGTGAAGGTTTATGGTTTGAACCCTAGCACCTACAGGGAAAGGGCTGACCTTTTATTTTATCCACTATGGCTTCTTTGCCTTTTAGCAATATTTTTTCACGGGTTATTTCCAGAAGTTTAAGTTGTCTTGCTTGAAATCCAGTACTAACTACGTTTTCGGAACCCCCTACTCCGAAGAGCTTACTAAGATGTTCCCGGGCCTTTGCCTTTCTGAAGAGGGCGCCAGGAAAGGATGACGTCACCGCTTCCCTGCCCCGCCTCTCACCCTTTTATCCCACCGAGGTGCTTGTTAGTCTTTGAACAAAGCAACACCTGTGTTTTCTAACTTAGCTTCAAACCCCTGCTTCCAGTGCACTTCTTCGGAGGCTTGTAAGGGTTGTTTTCATTGACAACACGTAATTAGCAACTTCACACAGACGAAGGAGGAGCTGTCTTGAAGGTGTAGCAATCTGTTACCTGTTGCTCCGCTTGGGATGCCGGTGATGAGAAAGTGACATTGTTTACCTCGCGTCGAGGCTCGGGGTTATGGAAAGACTAATAATAAGCCAAGGACGGGAATTTCATTTTTTCCTGTTGGCCCTGGAATTATCCAAAGATAACTTCTAAAAGTTATTTAGCCCACTCTAAATTTACTTTTTGAACCCCCGCCTTTCAGATGTTGGAGTGATAAGTATCTCTAGCCCCTTTAATCTTATTTTTCTCTAAGAACCAGTCATATGCCCGTGTAATGAAAGGACTCCGAGGCTTTTAAAGGCTATTGGGAAACCCTCGCTACCGTCTTGTTTCTACTCTCCCATTTCTTGCCCGCTATCTTCTGCCACCTGTGCACGGACATCTTCCTCACACACATGCTGTTTTTGCACATACATACAGGTTACCCTCCCACACGGATTCAATGCCGTACTGTCTGTAAGAGTTCCAACCCACTTTCCAACTCTCTTCTTAGTCCTTCTATGTCTTTCCCCATTACTCAGATTCTCCCCAGAGAGATAAGCTCAGGGTCCATGTTGTGAACATTACCCACGAGGCTTTACTTACCGCCTCCTATCTTCAATATTCACCTAGGCCAAACGGAGGGCATTTGTTAAAAAGTGTTCAGTGTTGGAGCACGGGCAATGTGTGAGAATATCATGTCTTATAGAGGCGGTGTGACCTTATGCCACCTAAAGTATCTTTATTTCTGTTTTCTTATTCTAAAACACAGAGGCAGCGCCACACTACTCATCTAATTGAGCTGTTTGAAAGAGTCGGATGTGTCTAAAAATGCTTGTAGCACTATCCAACGACCCTTTCAGCTTTATTAGTGGGGAAACGCATTCAGGGGTAGGTTTTCCGGATGAGCTTGCTGATGACTGTCTCATTTCCTCATTCTTTTATCTCTACTGTATGTTTTATACTTTACCTCTGCCAATCTTCAGAGAGAAGCGTTTTCTAATCTTGCATCGCCATGGCCTTCTGCAAAGGGCTCTGTGTAGCTACGATCATGTCTGAATGCTATCACTCACTTAAAAGCAGTTAGAAGTTCTGTGGTTCGGGAAAACACGGGACCGGTTTATCTTTTTCTTTGATCCAATGGAGTTAGTTGCCATGTTTGTTCTTCCCTGTGTGGCCGGAAGTTGGAATCGGCACGTGGCCTGACAGGCTGAGACAGGTGTGATGGAACGTTACTCATGCTATAGGATCCAAGGACATTAACTGATGTTTCTTGTTTTAAGATTAGGGATTCTGAAACACACTCCAAATGAGGTGGTGAAAGCGAGCGAGGAACAGTGGGAGAAGAGGCGCGGGTCACTGCCCAGCCTTCTCTTTGCTGTATGTCACCAGGCTTGTAGAGGGAAGAAACAGCTTTCACCGTTCGAGTTTCTCTAGTAATTTACTGCTGGGACTGCTCAATTTGAATGAAAAATTAGGAAAGTTTGGGATTTCACTGTAATATATATTTAAGGAGAAAAAGGGAGAACTATCACTATTACGTTGGCCCATTTTCGTTGCTGTAAGGAAATATTGAGGTGAACCAGGAGTGGTGATGGCCCATGCCTTTAATCCCAGCATGGGGGAGGCAGAAGCAGGCAGATCGCTGTGAGTTCGAGGCCAGCCTGGTCTACAAAGTGAATCCAGGACAGCCTAGGCTACACAGAGAAACCCTCTCTCGAAAAAACAAACCAAAAACAAAGAAAAAGAAATGTCAAGGCAGAGATGGGGTGAGAGAGGAGAAGAGGATGCTGGGTGCCCTATCTTATCTCTCACCGGGAGTTAGGCTGCCAATGAGCGAGTCTCAGGCATCTTTTTGGACGTGCCCTCTCGTGGCCGTGCCTGCCTTTTCACCTGGGTGCTGAGCATTCAAACTCAGGTCCTCAGTCTCTGCTCCCTGATGAGCCACTTGCCTCGCCTCTGAGGCAGGATAATATTTTTGTTTATTTGAAACAAGACTTCACTGGGAGCCCTTGGCTAACCCGAACTCACTGTGCAGACCAGGCTGGGCTCGAACTCAGAGATCTGCCTGTCTGTGCTTCCAGAGTACTGGAATAAAGACATGGACCATTATGGCTGACAGGAAAATGTTTTTAAGACTAAAGGTCTTTGTCTCCTGGGCAAGGGCAGGGTGCTGATATCAACTTTATTACAGCTATTGGCTTCTGGCTGGATGAATCAGTTGGTACAAGGTATCAATAGTCTGTGAGTCTGCTCTCTGTCCTTACACAGCCACCAGGATGGAATGATTGATCTGGGATGTGTCCCAACCTTAAGTAGGCCTAATCATTGCCCAAAGATTACATCTCTTAGCACTGTTGAAATGTTTCCATTTTCCAAGTGTCATTAATTTGTGACTTTAGGAATTACACTCCTGCACAAATTCCAAGGGACAAACCATATTTAAACCGTAGTATCAGTCTCATTTTGAAAAAGTCCCACCGGATCATACATCCTTAGGATGCCTCGAGGCTGTCCTACCCTTCTCGGCTAACATCGATGACCCATGTACAGAGATTCAATGTGCTTATAGGATACTTATTATAACATGAAAGAAGAAATAGAACCCTTAAGATGGGAGGAAGATGTATGAAGGAGTAGGGGGGTGGAATGTGAGAGGATAATGGAATATGTTTGATATAAAAGCAGGAAGGAGGGCTGGAGAGATGGCTCAGAGGTTAAGAGTACTGTCTGCTCTTCCATAGGTCCCGAGTTCAATTCCCAGCAACCACATGGTGAGTCACGACCATCTTGATGAGTTCCAGTGCCTTCTTGTGGAGGGCAGGCACACATGTTAGCAGAATACTGTATAAATAATAAATAAATCTTTTTTTTAAAAAAGCAGGAAGGAGGGACGGAGTCAGTTAGAGAGTAGAAGAGGGCGAGGGTTGACAGTGACGGTGAATAAAAGCCAAGTGTGTCACTCAGAGAAAGAATAAGCAGGCTATAAAGATGACACTTGATAACCTATGACCATATAGTGGGGGCAGATGTCACCCTTGGTCATAGACCTAGCGGAGGGGAATAAGGTAAAAGCGGGAGGGAGGGAGGAATGGGAGGATACAGGGAATGGGATAACAATTGGGATATAATCTGAATAAATTAATAAGCAAAACAAAAAAAGGCAAGTGTGTGACATATTTGTGTGAAAATTCCATAGTGTTTTCTATTATAGTATTCTATTACTATATAGACTATTTTATAATTTAGCAAGTTCCTTTTAGTTTGTTTTTATACAAGCTTTCACTGTGTGGCCCTGGCTAGCCTGAAACTCACTATGTAGACCAGGCTGGCATTGAACTCTGTGTGTGGGGAATTGAGCTCAGCTCATCGGTTTTGGTGGCAAGCACCTCTGCCTGCAGAGCCATCTTGCGAGTTGGCTTGATACCTTGAGATTCCTAATCACACCAGCAATATCTCTTTTTCTATGGAAACCAAATTTTACAAAGTTAGGGGATTAAGATAAGGACAAATTATGAAAAGGGACATTATTTTACCCTACACAGTCAGCTTGGAGCATGTCAGAATTATTCTCTGCAGTTACATGCTTCCCTTACAAATTTGGTTTTTAAATTTCACTATTTATTTTTTCATTTTTATGTCCTTAAAAATGTACAACCCATCTCAGATCCCAAGCCTGATACCACTTTCTCATATCTCAGCATCTACAGCCTGCCTGCTTCATCTCTGCAGAAACCCATTAACAGCTATTGTCACATCAGTAGACCTGACTGTGTGTGTATGTGTGTGAATATATATATATATATTTTTAGGGGGGGTGCTTTTTGAAACAGGGTTTCTCTGTGTAGCCTTGGCTGTCCTGGATTCCCTTTGCAGACCTTGCTGGCCTTGAGCTCACGGTGATCTACCTGCCTCAGCCTCCCAAATGTTGGGATTAAAGGCATGAGACACCATGTCCAGCTGACCTGTGTATTAAAGCATACGAGTAGAAACAAACCCAACTTTCAGTTTCTTAAGACCTTCTTTTTTTTTAAAGCGTAAGTGTTTAGTCTGACACACTGTGTTCAGTTCCAACAGAAGCCTTCAATGATGTTTGCTTTACCAGTTTTTCTTGTTCATGACCCCTTGCTGAGCACTGTAAGAATAGCTTAATCTTAAAAAAATTACATGTACTTGATGGAAAATGAGTTTTGAGTCAGAAATGTGAGGCAGCATGTACTCTGTAAATGCTAAATGCTCCTGAGACATTCGCACAGATCACCACTGCTCTGAAGATATTTGCAGAGTCCTGGTGGAAATTTTCTAGTTGACAAGAGTTCATTACCCTTTGCATCATCTGTTTTACTGTAAAAAATCACCAGATGGAATTTCATAAACATCAACATGTTTCCTTTCTTTCTTTTTTTTTTTTTTCTTTTTTCTTTTTTCTTTTTTTTTTGACTCTTTCCATCAGGAGAGAAGTTCCATTTCCAGTGGAGCTTTGTATTGGGTCTGACCTCTGTCATGCCTTTTTAAATTTAATTTAATTTAATTTAATTTTTTTTTATTTTTAACAGATGATATTCATTTTTTTTTAAAAAAAGGATTCACTTATTTATTATTTATATGGTATTGTGTCCGCATGTGAGCCTTCACACCAGAAGGGGACACCAGATCTCATTATAGATGGTTGTGAGCCACCATGTGGTTGCTGGGAATTAAACTTATAACCCTTGGAAGGACAGATGGTACTCCTAACCTCTGAGGCATCTCTCCAGCTCTGTCACACCCTTTAGCTGTAAGTGAAATAGCGGGGTGGGAAGTGTCAGAAATGCTGGCATTTCTTCACACCCTATGGAGTCGTTTATGAGGAAGATGGTGATTTCCTATTCATCCCCCAATTCTCTACTTCCCACCTAAGTGTCTACTTTCTTCTGCTAAAAGTACATCAAAAAGCCCCACCCTGCAAAAGATTCTTTGAAAATGTAGACTGTGGTGATGACTACATTTCTTCAAGTAACACTTGGGAAGTGTTTTCTTACTTCTAATGGGGGGTGGGGGGGGAATACAATTTTCGACCCTTTTCAGTAGGGTTTGGATTGCATTACCAGTCTTAAAAGCAGTCACAACGATTTTTAAGGGTAGTTGTGGCAATTCCTGTGAAAATGATACACGGTTGAGGCCTGAGGGCTTGACGCAGACTGTCACTAGCAGAGTTTAAGTGTGTCTGGTGAGGAGCGCATCAGCTTTGATGTGTTAATTACAGGTCCCCCTATTGCTCTTCCTTAACGTTTATAGTTATATGTAATCACACATACAGAAATACATAAGAGATATTCTGGCTGGAAGATATTACATAGAAGCCAGGAAATGCCTTCTCAAATATTTTTCCTCAATCAAGATCACTTTTTGGGTATGAAAGTCCCAGAGAAACACCCAACTCCCCTGGTTCTCGGTCTACATGAAAGCTAATTTATGAAAGATAGACATTACAACATTGCTGGAATCAGAAAGGTCTTATCAATGAAGATATAGAATTTCTGTGCATTGCCCAACCAAAGCCCATGAAGATCCTTGGTAACATTCAGGTGCCATTTCTTTCTTTCTGAAATCCAAATACTATTTCTTCACACTTTGAATTATTAATGTTGACAACCCCCACAGGTCTCAGGCAGCAACAGTGCCTGTATCCACAGTGCCACATCTCTGCAGATCTCTTTGCATTCCAACAATGTACCATCGATGATGGAGTTAGTGATGCTGGTCGCATCATCCCTCATGACTTGTGTTAGCAATGCTGTTCATCCCAAACACTCCCTCAAGCACTATCATCAGATTTCATTGACGGTGACTGCAAATGCAAGCCCTATTCAGAATGTATGGAAAATGTGAGCACGAATCCATGCATTTGTCATATGGGGTTTTGGCCTGATTTCATTAGCATAAGCAGAGGCAACACACCTGACTACCACATTTTCTTGAACTCTCTAGGAAAAGTTCCTGCTCCTGTTATGACTTTTAAATATTGACTAGAAACCTGCTTTCATCTCTGACTAGTAAGGAGGACTTATGCAGGGCTCGTGAGGAAGTGATTCCTATAAGGAAACTTTACTCATACCACTTAAGATCAATCCCAAGAACATGCTGTTAGTTTATGGGCTGGGAGGGGGCTGCTGAAAGTGGGCCATTAGGGGGTACCGCCTACCATATTATGCACACCTGCAAAAGCACTGGGGTAACTGTGGTGAGTGCCAGTATGGGAAAGAGCAGTGTGCATCTTATACACTGTGAGCACATTCCACTGTCTGAGACACTCTACCCCTAAGGCTGTATGCTGGCAGCTCATGCTTAGGGCACTCTGCTTGATAAGCATACCGCTTCAGCTACAGGTTTGGGGCTGTTTTGTTTAACATGGCTGTACGTTTATACAAATCATAGCAGCAACCATATTCTTTGCAACTCAGTCAAGAAAAAATGCACAATGAAGATCATCCCTTTGCTTGAATTGTGTCTGAGCCTCAGAACGTTGAACCAAGGAATTGGTGCAATTTCTGTAGGATGAGCCATTCAACATTGACTGCACAGGAATAACAGCACATCTGGCCAGCCTCATGTTTGACAGAGGTGAATTAAATGGCTTAGAGGTTTGGAGAACCCCTCAAAGAGGAGGAAAAGCGGTAGTGGTTCTGCGGATTCTGATCCAGGGTTGGAGCACCTGGTCTTTACAGTGTAGTCATTTCTACTTTCTAGGTGTAAGAAAGAGCCTTTGAAGAAAAGATAAGTGTGCTGCCCTCCTAAGATTTGGGGGTCTCTTGAGGTGCCTCAAGAGGTTATTAACCTTCAGCAATAAACGGGGATGTGTGTGGGGTGGGAGACTGGTTATTCGTGTGTAAATTCTTATCTAGCTCAGTACTAGACGGCTGGTCACATCTCTGTCCCGCTTATTATCCGTTCATCAAACTGCAATGCAGTGTAAGGCTTCAGTGTACTCAGTGGGGCCAACTTATTCATTAAACAGTAAAGTCCAAAATAACCATTCCATTTGCTTTCATAAAAGCAAAACAAAAGTCCCAAGAACTTTTAGGGTCAGAAAGTTGTTTTGATAGATGATATAAATCTACTTGTCTGCATATCAATATAGTTATGCATATAATTCTACATATCTATGAACTTATATCTAAATGCATATTTGTACAAAAGGCTTCACAAAAACTAAAGCAGGTGGACAGAGGGAGAAAATAATGCAGCTGGATCCGTGGGCACTGCAGCTGGATCGGCGGGCACTGCAGCCAGGTCGGCGGGCACTGCAGCTGGATCAGTAGGCACTGCAGCTGGATCAGTGGGCACTGCAGCCGGATCGGTGGACACTGCAGCTGGATCCGTGGGCACTGCAGCTAGATCGGCGGGCACTGCAGCCAGGTCGGCGGGCACTGCAGCTGGATCAGTAGGCACTGCAGCTGGATCAGTGGGCACTGCAGCCGGATCGGTGGACACTGCAGCTGGATCGGTGGGCACTGCAGCTGGATCGGTGGGCACTGCAGCTGGATCGGTGGGCACTGCAGCTGGATCGGTGGACACTGCAGCTGGATCGGTGGGCACTGCAGCTGGATCGGCGGGCAGTGCAGCCAGGTCGGCGGGCACTGCAGCCGGATCGGCGGGCACTGCAGCCGGATCGGTGGACACTGCAGCCGGATCGGCGGACACTGCAGCTGGATCAGTGGGCACTGCAGCCAGATCGGTGGACACTGTAGCTGGATCGGTGGGCACTGCAGCCGGATCGGTGGGCACTGCAGCAGGATCCGTGGGCACTGCAGCTGGATCGGCGGGCACTGCAGCTGGCGATGGGGATGTAGCAGGAGGAAGACTTGGTTTTCACAGTATGGGAAACTGGAAGAAAATGCTAATGAATATAATAAGTTCCATGACAATACAACACTTTCCTCCCATAGCATAGTGGGCGGGGGGAGGGGATGGCTGGGGAGGTAGGGGGCGTGTCTTTACAAAGCAGTAATGAGTTGGGGGTCTCATTTCACCACGAGGGACATCCAGCTCACCAGGCTTTTTGTCTTTTATCCTTGCAATTGATATAGATGACAATCCAAGTATGTTATGGATAGCTATTAAAGTCAACTGCTGGTAGAGATTTAATTTTGATACTGGCTGCTTTGAAATGTAAGCATGTCATCGGAAAGTGTCCTTAAAATAATTTTGAAATGCGTAATAATATATGTGTGATTTGCAAGTTGGCTCCGTGTCCATGATTACTTCCAGGTTCTTCAAATGATCCAGATCAAATGGTAATCCTTGCGTACTGTGCTTGAGCTCTGAGAACTGGAGTAGACGTTTGCAAGTGAGGGCTTTTAAATGCCTTCCAGGGTCATGATCCCTTCATCCTTCAACCAGTTCCACCAAGTCAAGGACCATCTGTATTTTAGGAAGTTCTATTTTGTTTTGGTGTGTGTGTGTGTGTGTGTGTGTGTGTGTGTGTGTGCGTGCGCGCGCATGTTTGTGTGTTTTCTTACTATTAAAAACAACAATAATATGGGCTTTGATATGTCTCAGTGAATAAGAATGCTTGCTATACAAACAAGAGGACCTGTGTTCAAATTCTAACACCCTATATAATGCCAGGAGTAGGTGCATGTACCTGTGACCCCGGTATTGTTGTGTGGGGAGGGTTATAGATAAGGTTTTAGGGGGGACTTGCTGGCTACCAGCCTAGCTCAAAGTTTAGTGACATAATCTATCTCTAGAGATAAGATGGATATTGGTAGAACAGGGCACTGAATGTCCTCATGTGGCCTCTGCATGTGTGCACAGATGTGTCCATCCACACATCCACAGACAACACACAAGCACACAAACATACACTTAGAAAAGGCAAGAGCACTGGACATTTGTGTACCCTAACAGACACTGGCAGTAGTATACATGCCTCATTTATTTGGTTTGTATTTGCAAAGACCCAGAGATCTTCTTCAAACCATGAAAGCTTCTTTATATTTTACTTCTTGAAGGCAGGCACTCATTTTAAGATACATGTTTTACCCAGCAAGCAAGCATTCTTCTGGAGACTCACTACAGTGCCAGATACTTATCCTCAAAGGACTCATACATTAGGAGAAACATGAGGGAGAGAACTGTTGTTCACTCACACTTACTGTTGTAGTGACCTTTGATGGGAGACGGGCCCTCCACCCAAAGCTTGGCTTGAATGTTGAGACTTCTGACTTCACGTATACAGTGACAGGATGTGGAGAGCCTCGTTACGTGCTAGTCTAGACCTCAGAGGTAAAGGGAGCAGGCTACTCAGGAAGGTTTTGCAATGCGCAAACCAGGCAGGGAACCACAGGGAAAGGCGCTGTGCTTCCAGGGTAAGAGTTCCTGTAAATGGACCCTTGAGTGCTCTGGATCTGGTCAAAAGGAGAACCATCTAGGCTTTCTTATTAGCTTGTCTCGACTCATGGTAGACGCGACAAGGGAAGATGGGTTTAATAGTTTGGCTGTCACACACACTTACCAAACATAACCCCCAAAGAAACAAAAAGGGAAGCCAGTGCCTTGGGAGATTTGTACAGCGTGCTTGTCAACTGGTGTGCCAAAAGGTTATTGAACCATCTTTTATCTTAAGGGAGTTGGAAAAGCTTTCTTGGAGAAAACGGAAGCTCAGAATGGCCCAGGGTAGGGCAATCAAGTGAACTGGTACGTGACTGTGTGTCATACCTTAAGTAAATATTTATGGTACAAGAATGTGTATAGAGCAGCCATTAGGGGACTTCGGGATGTGGTATCAGAAGAATCATTGTAGAGTATTTCTTAGATTTGCCTTCTAGAAGGTAGTGATTTAGAAAGCTACCCAAGGTCTAATGAGAAAGAAGTGAGCAAACCTTCTGTGAAGTGATGGGTACTTGCTAACCACAATTTTAGGTTTAACCTTTAAAGCAATAGTTTATTTTTAGTAGTATTTTTGTTTGTTTGCTTTGCTTTTGTTTTGTTTTGTTTTGAAACAGGGTCTCCCTGTGTAGCCTTGGCTGTATTAGAACTTCCTCTTTAGACCAGGCTGGCCTCGAACTCACCGAGATCCGCCTGCCTCTGCCTCCTGAGTGCTAGGATTAAAGGCGTGGCATTTTAATGTGATTCTAGAACTGTGTTCTAAAAGCTTGGGAAGGACGTGGACAGATAAGAAGAGAGAGAAAAGAGAACCAGAGGGGGCTGGGTTGGGGTGGCAGGGAAAATGTAACAGAAAGAGGGAGAGAGAAAAATGGAAAACCACAAACAAACAAAAGGTCTGAGTGGTTTTAATCTTTGTCACCCTCCTCATAGTGAGAATTTTGGAGGCAAAATCCTAAAGCTGTGAGAGTAACTTTCAGCCCCTCAGCTCCAGCAGGGACTAGGTGTAGAGTTAGAGGAAGTCAGGTTGGTAACACATGGCGTAGGATCACCACAGGGAGGTCTGCTCTCCTGTGGGCAGGAAGGGAACCAGCCGTAGTTTCCATTTTTAAGAACTGTTCTATATAACAATCTCACACACACACACACACACACACACACACACACACACACACACACACAACAAAAACAAAAACAAAACAAAACCAGCAATACACAGAAGAGTGTCATAGAGAGAAAAAGAACCGAAATTTTCAGGAGAGGCTGGGCCCCAAAAGGAAGCCAAGGAAAGCCAAGCCCTCGTGTGCCTGTCACACTAGCCCCCCTTTCTCTTATTCTGACGTGAGAACTAAGAACTGAACCCTTGAGAACAGGAGAGCAGTACTAATCAGACATTTGTAATCTGCAGCCGCGGTTTCCTACACGGGTTCCTTAGCAGCCTTCTCAGTCAGGGGGCCTTTGTCTTCTTGCTCACATTTCAGGTAGCTCTCCTGGAAATCCTGGTGTGACATTGGAATCAGCTGCCATCCAACCATGGCCTCGGCTGCTGGGGCCAAAGAGAAAAGATCGATACAAGTTGGAACTGGTCTGCTGAGCAAAGGCTCCTTTCTCAAGGCGGGAGGTTGGAGAGTCGGGGGTGGGGCGGGGGCGGGGGCGGCGGCGGCGGTGGGGTGGGGAGGGGCGGAGGGAAGCGGGGTTGGATTAAAGGGAGCAAACCGTCCGTGACCAAGGCAACCAGAAGGTCCCCAGAAGCCTGTGGGAGCTCGAGGGAGGAGACATGAAGAAGTCCTGTAGATTTGTTACATCAAGATATTAATGTTTTTAATCAAGGTTCCTAGGTGACCCTTATGCAATTAACTCACGGTCCAGTTGTCCTATTTTGTCTTTTTTTTTCCCCCTAGAGCTGAGGACCGAACCCAGGGCCTTATGCTTGCTAGGCAAGCGCTCTACCCACTGAGCTAAATCCCCAACCCCCCAGTTGTCCTATTAAGTATCCTCAGCTGATTCGTTGTGCCCCTCTTTCCCTGACTAGCACCTCTAAATTTGAGAAGAGTTCATGAGCCACCACATTCAGCATTAATTTAATCCGAGTGCTTAATTCATTTCTTTCTCTTTTGTACCTGATTTTGGGAAAAAAAAAAAAAAAGGAGGAAGCTATTTCAATCAAGGTTTTATCCTCTCAAGAGAAAAGGAGATGATTTAAATATGTGGGGCACACTATTTCTAAACCCTGGGCAAGTCGCCTAATAAAATAATTCTGAGCGTATGAATGTGTTCACATTTCGTTCCCTCTGCCAGGTGCAGCCCGTGGGAGCTGAATAGCCTTGTGGATCAGTGTTCATTCAAGTGATGATAGGAAAATGATTATGAAGGCACCATTTTAGGAAATTAAAATTTCAAGAGCATAATTCTGAATATAGCTCTTAATAATTTTTGGAACCATGGCTAGAATTGCGCAAACTTAAAAAAATGAAGTGAATGCATATTAATTAACCGCAGAGGTCAATATCAGACAACCTTTGAATTGAGTATAGAAGTAGAGAGGAAAGTGGTAAGTAGCTATTTAATAGTGTAGCACACACTACAGATTTAAAAGCGTGTTCTTAAATTCACCTTGCTGTTTAGCATTATTCTTATACTGTATTCTCTGACTCTTGGCTAGTCCTGGTCAGAAAGATGTGGGATCTCTGTTCGCTGGCATATGTGGCTAGTGGCATGTCATCTATGATTCACCTCAGAAAGCATGCTTCGCTTATGGTCTAAGGTATTCTGACATGGCCAACACAGGTGGTACTCAGGTATTTGCAGAAAATTACTAATTTCTTACTAGATACGGCTACTGAGAGCACCAGATTGGCCCAGCAGTCTGGATTTACAAGGACAGGACCTTTGGGCAAAGTTCTAAAGGTTAAGTTTTTTTAGATAAGAAAAATACTCAGGCATGGTGGGCGATGTGCTCAAAATGAAAAGAAACCTCTGGAAGCCCACGGTCCTCTGTCCAGCAGGTGTAGCGGAAATGATGGCTAATGCTGGGTCCCGGATACATTTCTTTGGGTAGCTTACTTGGCAGCGATTTGATTTTGTCTACTATAGAGCAAAGTGGGAAAGAGAGACAGAGAATACGGAATCATGAAAACGGAGTAATTCAATAGAGCAGTGAAACGAAATAGTGGCACTGGTCCGTCTCCTTAGTCTTCCAAGGGAGCAGAGGGAACGGGTAAGGCATCGACAAGAAGGCTTCGGCTTAGCTTGTAGGTCATAGGCCAGGAATTCAGACTGGGGGCTAGAGAGGCGGCAGCTCAGTGATGAAGAACACCTGATAACCTTGCCGAGGTCCTGGCTTTGGCTCCCAGCCTCCGTATGGAGGTTTTCAATCATCTGTGACTCTAGCTCCAGAGGATACGGTATGTACTTCTGGCCTCTGTGGGCACCAGACACACATGTACTACACATATACAGACAAACAGACAAGCACATGTGCATGAACGCACGCATATATGCACACCTACGTAACCCCATTCAAGCAAGCAAGCATGCAAAGAAACAAAAAACAAATAAGGCAAAAGAACAAAGCAAAAAACAAACAAACAAACAAAACAAACAAACAAAAAACCCTGTTAAAAATGTACAGTCTGTGGAAACATGTAAAACAATGCATGGCAAGTACCTCAGAGTTAGGAGTGCTCATTCTTGAGGCTGCCGAGGAAGCTGAGGTGATTAGAACCAGAAAGTGTTAGTATTATGCTTGCGTAGCAAGCATAAGGCCTTGGGTTCGGTCCTCAGCTCTGGGGGGGGGGGGGGGGGGGGAAGACAAAATAGGACAACTGGACCGTGAGTTAATTGCATAAGGGTCACCTAGGAACCTTGATTAAAAACATTAGGGACATCAGACTCTAAAAGGGGAGCTAGGTGGGGGTCAGGTTCATGGTGATGAGGCAGGGAGGGCAGCAGAACAGAAGTCTTGCACCTCTCTAGGCTTCAGAGAGGTTAAAAATATTTCGAGGATCACTTTCAATGACATGTGCTTTTCTGACTAAATTTACCATTTGGGTCTAACTCTTTTGGTCTAGAAGTATTTCCTATCTAGTATATAGTCTTTTTTTTTTTTTTTTTTTTTTTTTTTGTTTTTTTTTTTTTTTTGGTGCTTCACCTCTGACTGCTAGCTGTAGAGTTATAAATTTCAAATTTCTTCAAAGTAAGCTGCATGTTGCACCCATCTTAATACATTCTGTCATGCAGAACTACTTGACCTAGAATTGATTAAGTGCTGGGTCTTCGTCTCTCATGACTAGCTCCTGCTTTCTGAGCTCGCCATCTCCTGAGGCTCCTAGGACAGGCTTGGAGTTATTCTCAGATCTACTTTCTAATCTAGAACTTTTCCACAACCAACACTAGTCATGCTGGAAACCAACACAACTGATTTTATCAGGCAGGTGCAGTATGCTAATTAAGCTCTATTATTTTGGGATATATTGCCCTTGTTGAGTGAACTCAAGGCTCAAGCCAAACACCACACTCACACAACACACACACACACACACACACACATGAACACACGCTTCAAAAATATTCTTCAAAGTGAAAAAGAAAACATAGCGAATTTCTTCATTCTTTTCTCCTTCTTCCCACTCAACACATTTTTTTTCCTAACCTTTTCTCATTTCCTGTGGAAATAGTTCTAGGCTTCAAAGCTTGCTTTTTCTTGCGCATATGCCTTTCATCCATTTCTAATCCAAAAGTTTCCATACTTTCAGAGGGACAAAAAGGTGGGACCAGCTAAAAGAAGCCCCACAGGCTGGTCAAAGCTGGATGAAGACTCTTGCTGCTATTATTTTGTGGCTGTAACCAAGGCCCTGTTGGCTGTTTGGGGTAAAGCCAAGCAGGGATAGGTTCATTCGGGATGAACCCTCAGGGTTATCGGAAAAACCTGAACAGCAAGGACTCTAAATTCGACACTCACAAGCCTTACAAAGGAATCAAGACAAAACACAAAGTGATCCTGTTCTGGTAATCTTAGCTCTACCCAGGTCATCAGCTTGCCTGGCTGGTTTTGTGGATGCCAGTATAAGGTGACACAGATTCTAAAGGATCTCCAGGACTCGGGTTAGGGTGTGGTGGGTTATACAACCAAAGTAGGGTAGTGCCAGCAGCTGGGATTACATTCTTCTGTCTTAAAAAAAACAAACAAACTGGAGACAGAACAAATCATTCGTTTGAAATATCATACATTAGTTATACTTAGGTTTTTTAAATGAAATATATAATTCACTAAATATTCTATTCTTAATATTTTTATTGTGTTTTCCAGGTATGCACTTAATATTTGTCAAGGCCGGTGAATGGAGCAGGAAAAATATCTGCAAGGATGTGAGGGAAGAGGTAGGTAGACAAAAGAAGTAACAAGTTCTCTTCTAATTCTAAATTATGTAACTGTGCAAACAAACAGTAGAAGACAAAAAAAGCCAAATATATAAGCAGAAAATAGTGAGCATTATATTTATTTAGCAGTGGATCATTTTTTTTTCCAGACATAGATAAAAACATTGACTTAGGGACTAACATTTGGGCTTATGACATTTGGGCTTTTCTGGCAACTTATGGTTGTATTTAAAGAAAATGGTTATCAAAAGGCTGCCCATTCTTTACCCTGCACCAACCCACTTAGCCATATCTCAGATTAAGAATGTTAAAAACAAGTTGAAATGAATAAGAAAAAAATTATAAAGTCAACACAAGAAAAATTTTGTTGAGCTGGAGAGATTGCTCATGATTTAAGATCACTTGCAGCTTTTGCAGAGGACCTGGATTCAGTTCCCAGCATCCCTCTGGCTGCTCACAACCATGGATCTTATGCCTTCTTCTGCTTCTCCAGGGCACTGGACCTTCACGTGCCATAAAAATATAGGCAAAACATTCCTACACATACAATCAAATTAAAATTAAAGAGAGACTTTGCCTAAATATACTTGGATCTACATTTACCCAAGGATTTTTACTGATTTGAAAGAGTCTGGGAAATCTTGGTATAAATGGCAGTGCCAATCAAAGTCTAGTGACTAAAGCTGAGTATGAGCCTCTGCAGCTATTCCCATGCACCCTCCCTCAGGTGATGGGGCAGAAGTGCTATGCCTTTTGGGAAAGATATAGGTAGAATATGAGTAAAATATAAATTACGGGAAATTTTCCAACCTAAAAGCTTATAATATGTTAGTTATTTATAATTATGATAATAATGTAGAGAGTTTCACCCTCCTTTCAGATACTCTTTCTCTCTTATGCCTTGTTTACATGCTGTGAGGCCAGAGGCTGAGGTCTCATGCCCTTCTTAACCTCTCCTTATCTCATTTTGTGAGACAAGGTCTTTCACTGGACTGGACCTCACCAGTTAGACTAGGCTGGCTGAAAAGTGAGACCCAGGGGTCTCCCTGTCTCTGCCTCCCTCATGCTGGAGTGACAGGCGGGTGCAGCACCACACCACACCCAGCATTCCTATGCTGCTTGTAAGGATCTAACCCCAGTCCCCATGCACACATGGCATGGACTTGACCAGGAGAGCCATTTTTCCAGCTCGATTTTTGTCTGTTATCTCAATTGATCACATGAAAAACAGCAGTGTGGGCAGAGGCCTTGATGTCCACAGAGGCCTTGATGAGATACATAATTGACAAAAGATGAATTAGAAAGCACATAGCCTGTCACTCTCCATGCAGAATGTTTGCGATTCTCCCCAAAATTATTCTTTGGAACACAAATTGGAGTAGGTAGAAAAATAATTGTACCTGTAAAGGGTTGTTGTTGTTGTTGTTTGTTTGTTTGTTTGTTTGTTTCCATCCTAACCTAGTGTCCTGTGACTATGGAACGCCACATTGCAAATGTAGCAGTGACTTCAGGTGGTGTTAAGACTCACAATGACTCACTTGAAAATGGGAGATTATTTTAGTCTACCTGGGTGGACTTGGTGGAACCAGAAAGTTCCTTGTGAGTAGACAAGGGAAACAGGAGAGATGAGATGATGAAAGAAGGGCACGGCTTCCTGCTGTTGCTTTGAAGATAGCCAACGTAAACAAAGGGATGTGCGGGGCTACAGAAGCTGAAGTGAGCTCTACCCTAGATTACCAGAGAGAAAGGCCGGTAAGTACCTCAAGGTTTAGCCCAGTGAAGCTAGTGTCAGACATTTACCTGTGGAATGGTACCATTTTTGTATTAAGTCGCTAAATTTGTGGTCATGTATTTCAAAAACAATACAATATCGGTGTGATGGCAAATTTTAGTAAGGGATTTCTAAGATGATGGTGATGGCAATAAATAATTAAGAACAAGCTGTCCAGAAAACGGAACAAACAAACAAAAAGCAGTGGCTTTTGTCCATCCACCATATGGAAATACTCTCATCATGGCCAATTTCAAATGACCACAGTGTGGTGGCAGAACGCCGAGGTAGGAAGACACGGGCACGAGCTCTCTGGAGGGGCACGCATGAGCACACTGCTGAGATAAGTTTGGAAAGTGGAGAGAATTTCATGACGTACATTAAGAAAGCCACTCTTCAGGTGAGAACCTTGCACACCTAACTCAACCTTCCAAATTCACTTGATGACATCTTCTCCTTGAATAATAGGCACATGGAAAGCCAGCCACAGAACAACGGTCACGACTTCCTGTCACCCAACCTGGGCTTTTTTTCTCAGGCTGTAAAACACTGAACCAGTTTGTAAATAGGTTTTTCCTTTTACCTTATTGTTCGTCTCAGAACAATGAAGGAAAATGAGAGAAGGAAAGATAACACTGAGACTGCGCTATGGAGAAGAGCTGCAGAGTTTTTTGTTTTGTTTTGTTTTTGTTTTTTGTTTTTTTTCTTTTAATCACTAACTGGATTCATTGTGCAGGACAAGGCTCATGGCAGCAAACAGCTGATAAAAGAATGGTTTTTATTGACGTCAAGAACGGGTGACGTCAATACCGAGAAGTCCTTCTTGCCTTCCATGGCCAATCCAAATTATCGATACAGTGAATCATCTTGCTCCCAAGGAATCCACGTCTGAGTGTGAGGTGTTGGACTGGAGTAAACGGCACTGCCTTGTGCCTGCTGCTCCACAGAGTCTGAGCTCTGAGCTTCTCAGAAGCTTGGGAAGTCTCTTCTGAGCTTGTTGGCTCTGTTGTTAGGGGCATAAATTCGAGGACGGGTGCTTTAACCTTGCTAATTTACTAGATTTCTGTGTGTTCCTGTTTAGATAACTTCTTCTGGATGACCCAGCCTCTCCAGGGTAAATGCTCATTTTGTCTGCTTCTCCTTGTTCTTCCTCTAGATGGCGTCATATACCGGGGGTTTCTTGTCAGGGGGCCCCTTGCAATTCTGTGGCACAAGGTCTTGGCTTCTGTGAATGTAGCCTCTTGCTCTCTGTGGTTTTAGAACCCATGGCGAAGTATATACCTGGCCCCTGGGATCTGTGAACATGATGTTGGCTCCATGTGGCCTTTAGAAAAGAACATGCTGGCCGCCACGCCTTAGGTTCTCAGCTTCAGCCATTGCCTGCAGTCTCAAGTTTCCCTTGATCTTGATACAGACTTCTTTCAGTATTCCACCCCTCCCCCAGGTCTACATGCTCCTGTTGGAACATACAGGATCTGCGTGTGCTCCGTACAGAAGAGTGGCGTGTCAACCTCTCCCACGACATCATTTGTGGTGCTATATTTTCATATTGGGTGCATGTTGGACACAAGTGAAGATTTTCATGGTCCTTGAAATGATCCCATCGCTCTGGGGTCTCCAAAATGTAAGAAGCCTCTTCTGTTGCTCTTTCATGGCACTTATCTATAACCTGGACGGTCCAGAAGGAAGTAGCTAGCTCTCTGTAGCTACTTTTTATCTTTCTCAAGGGCCACGCCTATTTCAGCCTCAAGGGTCAGCTCTCAAAGATGGCAAAGATAGCCTTTCAACACAAACAGTAATTCTCCGCATGGGAGGTGGTTTCTTTTTTCTATAAGGAATCATAGAAAACAGTGAATGGGAATTACATAAGATTAAAGTGGATTGACTTGGGTTAAACGCGTAGCCCAGAAGTTCTGCTCAGCTTGGACATTAGTTACTGTTTGTTATTGTGCTAAAACACCATGACCACAAACAACCTATGGGAGAGGATTTTTATTCTGTTTATGAAGCCCATAGCAGCAGAAGGGGAGCAGCGGCCGGTATCTAGAGCAGGAAGCCGAGGGATCACATCTTCAACCACCAACAGGAAGCAGAGAGTGTGAACTGGACATGGCTGCTGCTATGGGTTCTCACTGTCTACCCTGGTCCACCACCACCTAGGGAAGTTCCCTAACTTCCCTCAAGTAGTGCCAACAAGAAACCAACAGTTCAAATATATGACCCCAAGGGGGTGGGAGGGGCATTTCTCACTCAAGTCATCACAGAGAGCATAAGGCGGTGAGGCAGTTGCCACCATTGTGGGGGAAAAAAGAATGAAAACTAAAAACAACAAAGGGTGTTGACTTAAGGTCTTAGCTATTCCCAATGCATCTGTTGAAAGAATTGTGCTAATGAAGATGTAAAGTTCCCTTATTTTCTGAACAGGATGGTTTAAGAATTTTTTTAAAAATTAATTTATTATAATTTATTCAGATTACATCCCAATCCCGTCAGTTGTATCTCCCCTTTCCCACCTTCCCTCCCTCTTCTGCCCTGTTCCTCTCCCCTAGACCTCTGACAGGAGAGGGCTTCCTTCCCTAGCTTATGGCCACAGCCTATCAGGTCTCATTCTGATAACCTGCTTCTTCTTCGTCTGTGTGCCTGCCAGGCCTCCCCACTGAGGGGAAGTGATCAAATTGCGGGCACCAGAGTTCGCATCAGAAAGCAGTCCTGCTCCCCTCACAACTGTGGAGAAGCTGTCTATTGGCTAGATCTGAACAGAGTCTAGGTTTGCTGCGTGCGTGGTCCTTGGTAAGTGCAACAGTTTGTACAGGCCCCCCTGGGTCCAGATCCTTGTGGGTTCCCTTCTGGGGTTCCTGAACCCTTTGTGTCCGTACACACACACACACACACACACACACACACACACACACACACACACACACACACACACACCCATTCTTCCATACCAGTCTTAGTGCTGCGCCCAGAGTTCAGCTGCGAGTTTCAGGATGTGTCCTGATCTCCCACTGGGTGGAATCTCTCAGAGGACATCTATGTTGGGCTAATATTCACTTACAAATTAGTATATGCCATGCTTGCCTTTCTGGGTCTGGGTTACCTCATTCAGAATAATCGGTTCTAGTTCCATTAATTTGCCTGCAAATTTCAAGATTTAATTGTTTTTAATAGCTGAGTGGTATTCCACTCTTTATCCATTCTTCGGTTGAGGGACATTCATTTACGATTTTTTTTTTTTTACTTAAAAAATTAATTACTCATATTACATCTCAGTGGTTCATTTGAGAATTTAAATGAAGCCTTGCTGTGGTGGTGCTTGCCTCAGTACTATAGAGTGGAGGCTGGAGGGGGGGGAGTGTTTCTGAGTTCTAGGCTACCTAATGAGAAACAACAACTACAATGACAACAAAGATGAAGGGGAAAAAGTAATTAAATCATGTTGAGCTTTAGGCCTTAGTGTGCTTGCTTATTCATTTGGTGGTTTTACTGGCATTAAAGTTCTTTGAGCATAGTATGCTTTCACTAGGTAGAGGAACATCTTTATATTTCAGAGGCATTTTTCTCTACTCTGTAGTAACTTGTGCTTTGTTTCATCTGTAGGCATTACATCGTTTTGTGAGTAGCTGTTTCCAGTTTTTCCTCCTTCCCATTCTCTCAGCATTACTCCAGGTCTTTACTGAGCGAACGTTCCGTAAAGTGGAGAGTCCTGTGGTGGTTATTTTTCTTTTAAGGTGCTGTACTTCATGCAGAGCAGTGGTTCAGCTCCTTTCAGTAACGAGGCAGTGAAGAAGCCAATCTTGTTTACCCGCCAATCCCAGGTCTCTCATGGGGGCATCGTGAGTCAGCAGTGGGGCTGACTCATGAAAAAACGAGTCACAGCTGATTGAAAACTTCACTTTTAGAAATGGAATATTCTCATCCAAGCTGACAACGTGAATGATGAATGTAAGAACTGCTCAACCAGCTACAATCATTGAAAGAGGTTTAAATATGCTTTTTTCTAATATTTCAACAGATATTGTAGTACCTGCAATCCAAGATAAAAGCTGGCATGATGCTTCTACTGCTAACAGATACAAATACTCAGAATATTTTTTTTCTTGAAATAAGCCCCCCCCACCACCACCACCTTTGCTACTCATGCATCTAGGATGAAATACTGCCAAGCAAGACACAGCAACTTGTAATCATGCCATTCCAGAAACCTGCTAATGATGCTGGTTGGGATACTAAGCTACAGAGGGACTGTGTTGTCTTACAGCCTCAGCTGGCTTCCTTTGACTCTCTCTGCACTGCTCCTCAGAGGCCAAGGGAATCCTTCATCAGTACATGTCAACTCACTTTGTTTGTTTGTTTAAGTCAGGGTTTCTCTGTGTAGCCTTGACTGTCTTAGACTCGCTTTGTAGACCAGGCTGGCCTCGAACTTGGAGAGATCACCTGACTACTCAACAGCACCTGGCACATGATGAACAGCATTCATTACCACAGTGTGTTGCCACAAGCTCCCAGCAGTTGTTTTATTAAAAGGTATAAACTGGTCTATTTTCCCCAATCCCCTTTACTCTCAGTCCTGCTGAACAGAATTCTATGCTCTTCTTTGATATTGCCATTTTCAGATTCCATATGTAAATGAGGTTTGCCTGTATTTGTCTTTCTGTGTTTGACTCATTTCACCTGACCTAATGTCTTCCAGGTTCACTATGTTTTTGCAAATGAGAGAAGTTCCTCCCTTTGAAAGGATAAGTAGCATTCTGCTGTGTATAGATGCCACACTGTCTTGGTGTGCTCATCCATGGGTGGCCACTGTTAGGTTAATTCATCATCTTAACTACTGTGATTAGTCAGTGACACAAGCAGTAGGAATATAGACACCTCTTTGGTATCTTAGATACATACTTGGGATGGGATTTCTGAATCTTAAGCTAGTCTTTTAAAAGTATTTATTTGATGTGTATGAGTGTTCCATCTGCATGTGTGTCTCCTAGCAGAGGCCAGAGGAGAGCAACAGATCCTTTCAAACTGGAGTATCAGGTGGTTGTGAGCTTGCCATGTGGGTGCTGGGCACTGAACTGAAGTCCCCTGCAAGAGGAGCAAGTGCTTTTACCACAGAGCCATCTCTCTGGACCCATATTAAGATAATCTAAATGTATTAACTAATATCCATATACTGTAGGAAACAATATAAGCAGGATGAAGAGGAAAAGCGAGTCTATGCTCTTCTGAAGGTGGCCATCAGCAACAGCTTGCTTTACATATGTGCTTCTCAACACCACATTATGCGGCTTGCTATCTTATAAAGTAATTCCGTTTTGATTTAATTATGTCATTGACAGCTTTACAGTATTTTCCCTTGTCTATTCTAACTGCTGTTAGGTTGACTTAATCTTATAATTTTATGAGATATTAGAATGATCTCTCTCTCTCCTCTCTGTCATTAAGAAAGCATTTGGCTTCATTTAGTAGGGTTTTCTTTTTATTACATCTAAACAATCTTTGAGGTATTTATTTTTATTTTATTAGCCAAGGATTGACACATTTTTCCATGGGCCAGGGACTTGGCATTTTCAAGAGAGCCATGCTTTATCCTCAGATTGTCTCAACAGTATTGAAACCAGCTCACTGGCTAATGGTAGTTGTCTTAAATACAGTGTCAGCAAATTTGTTTCAAATAGGAATCTCTCTGGCTTGCAGTCTTCAGGCTATGAGCAGGATATTTGGAAAAAAATTATCTCACAATTTTCTACCAGCTTGTGCATCTTTAACAGCCTTTGGCTCTTCAGTTATATTAGTAACTTACCTGTTTAATGATGGAAGTCTTTACCAAGTATGACATATTTATGCCTCTGACCAGTCTGATTTTTATGGAGGCTGAATTGAGAACTTACATGATTATAAGGAAGGATAGGTAGACAAAGTCTTCAAAAACCCCAGAGACATGCAGAATATAGCATTTTAAAATGTTTTTTTTTTTATTACTTTAAAGATTCATTGACAATGAGATAGGTTAACTCCTGGCGACACCCAGCCTACCTCAAAGAGGATGATGAGCATCAAAGAACCTCCTTATGGAGATAGCTTCACATGTGGCAAACAAGCTACTGGGTAAAAGGTCCTCATTTCTACCACAGACAGAATTATGCCTAAAAAAGGCAAGCTGGGATGCAGGCAGAGTCGATGGCCAAATTCTGCCAAAACAAGGTAAGCAAGTCCTCAATAGTTCCTGCTTCACAAATATGTCTGTCATACATATTGGGCCAGAAGGCTGAAGATGATGCTCCAACATTACAGAGAGTTTTGGGTGACTATTTAGGTAGCAAACTGTCTCTGTCATCTTCTCATTTGGAAAGCTATTAACCTGCACTCCCAGCATATTCAGGTAATCAAGTTTATTCCTTCTCAAGTCTCTGATGGAGTTGGAGGCCAGGTAGCTTAGTTTTACAATGAAGCTTAGTTGTTTAGGGCCTAAGGTGTTTTTAGGTCTAGATAGATGTTTTAAGTTGATAATGACAATATGTGATGGAGATTGATTTACATTCAGAAATTTAGATGCACCAAGATAGGAAAGATGTCTTCTTCAAGGCTGTCAAATACAAGTAGCCAAAACACTAAGAATGTAACATTTATATAATTCCTGATTGTGTCATGGTTCTTCTTGCTGTAGTTAGTTTGTTGTATATATGTGTGATAATATAAAAGTATATGTAAAAAATAAAATAATAATAATAAAAAAGAAATATTCTTGGTAGACTGTAACATTCCAAATGAAGTGTTGCTACTTATTTGTAAGAGGAGGAGAGCCCAATAATTGACTTGTGGTCAGGCACCCACAAAACCTTGTGTACAAGGAGAATTTAAACACATCCATAGGAAAACACAGAAGGTAACGAAAAGATAGAATTTAAAAGAACAAGCTCTTCATTAGATCACGTTTATACAGAATGTTGACACTGCAGTTTATTCTAACCTGTTCCTGATGTGCTGGGTAGACTCTATCTGGCAAAGCATTATAGCACTGTATTTGGACTGAATTTGGATACTGGGTGATCTGTAAGATGAGGCCACTGTGTTGATTTAAGTAGGCTAAATGATTCCTCTGGCTGCTCAGAATCTCTCTTTGCAGTTTGTTAATTACAGCCACAGAAACCATCAGTTGACAGGGAACTTATCTTAGTCCCACTGTCTTGGGAGCAGGTTTAGATTCTTTTTGAAAAGAAAATCGGGAATCTGTAGGGCAGGACACTTATTTTCCAGTGTAACAGACCTCACAACTTGCATGGCTAGAAATTAATGCTTATATGAAAACAAAAAGACTAGCTGCCTAAATGTTTTCTGGCTTTTCCTTAGAAAGAATGTCTATTGGATAATGCATATTTCATTTGAAAAAACCCTTCTGTTGTCTTTTTTTTTTCACTATGAAATATTTAATCATATGTGACTCTTAAGTTCTCGTGTGTGCATGTGCACACGTGCTAAGTCACTGCGTGGCAACACTGAATGTCTCCGAAGAACGAGGAACTAATGAGGAGTAGGGCCAGATTCTGGAATGAATTATTCATGGAAAGTGACATCTGCAGGGTTCAGTGTCTAATAAAAACACAGGGCAAATAAGTAAATGTTTCCTTTTCGTACAGACATTGAAGTTTTTGTATGAGACAGATGTTATTACATTACCTGACTCGAAATGGCTACTAGAGAGTGAAGAATAAACGCTGCATTTTACTTTTTATGGCCATAAAGTTAAGCGATCTAATTTAATGTGCTCATTTAAATAAAAGACATTTTAATAGTCCTATAACCTAGGAGTCTGCTCATTAATGGAGAGTTCTGCAGAAATGGGATAGCCTTCTGTTTATCTCTGCTGTCAGAATGTTTGTAGCTTTCTGAAAACAATTCTAAATGACCACAGTTATATGTGTTGAATGTACACCAAGTTCACCGGGCCCCTCAATGCCTTAGGTGTTTTTCACTTTAACATCCTATTCTAAGTTTTTTTTTTTTCTCAATGGAGCTTAGTGTTTTCCAAATAGTTTGAGGAGAATTTTCTATTTTTTTTCTTCAGTATTGCTAAGAAGATAATTTATATTTTTAACGACTCTTTAAATTGCCAAAGCACTGTTTTACCTACCATCTGTGTGAGTGAACACACAAGAAGACATGAAGTCATTTGCTATAAATAAAAACCATTTTATGTTTTTAAACCTTGGATTAGGATGTTTTAACTTAAGAAATTAAAATGTAGATGTTTACTATATTTAAATAGAGCAACAAAAGTGACCCAAAGTCTTAAGAGAATTTCTTCAAATCTAAGTGTAAACTTTTTAAAGTACACAGATCTTTACTCACTGACCTTTGAGGGTCAGGAAGAGTGTGCGGAAACATACAGCTTCTTCTCAAAAGGCCCAGATGATGGCATGCTCAGGTTTTACCCAACAGTAGTAGGCAGCTGGTGACAGTGACCTCACCTGTTGGCAAGTGCACCGATGAGCTCTGAGAGTTTAAAATAGTCAAGGAAGAATTGGCCATAGGAAGGGGCAAGTAGGCAAGAAATAACCTAGAATGAGTTTTGTATTTTTAATTTATTATTATTACGAGTGTGTGTGCATGCATGTGCACATACATGTGTCATGGCACTGTATGGCGGTTAGAGGGCAACTTTGTAGAGTTGCTTTTCTCATTTTACCTTTACATGGGATGCAGACATCAAACACAGGTTAGCACTTATTCTTTTTCAGCCCACCCGAGCCATTATTGTGAAATTTAAAAAGGGAATTTCATCAGTTCCTCCATCAGACAGTTACTGAACAGATGTAAAATAGAAGACAGGTTTTTCGTTGGGTTTGTGTGTGTGTGTGTGTGTGTGTGTGTGTGTGTGTGTGTGTGTGTGTTAGAGAAGATCAAGCTAAGTACTTCAATATGTAGCTACTTGTCATCTGCAGTTAAATATAAACTTTAATGAATTAAAACCCATAAGCTGAAAATTCAATTTCTCAATCACATTGGCCATGTTTCAAGTATTCAATGACATAATGTAACAAGTAGCTACCATATTGGAGGAAGCTATGAAAATGATTTACATCAGCACAGTATATTATCTCTGGCCAGGATAGTCAAAGATGGAGTCCTGATGCCTTTTATGCTGTTGTAGTTTAGGGGGTTATGAGAACGCGATTTGAGAGTTTCAGAGAAGACCCCCAAGGAGCTCAGAGGGTAGAGGATCAAATTGTGGCGGCGGGGGTGGGGGGGTGGGGGGGTTGGGGCAGGTTGGTGGGGGCAGTGGTTAGGACAGAGAGTCACAGGAAAAAGCAGCTTGTGAAGTCAAGACAGGTCTTTTTGTCCCAACAATGAGAAACTAACTAATAACAAATACATGAAGACAAAATGAGGATTCTTCACAAAGAAAGGCATGAGTCTGAACTGAGGAAGTGTGGCAAGCTGCCTGGGGTGAAAACTTAGTGACACTGAGCACCTGAAGCTACTGGAATTCATGCGAAGCCTCAAAGGCAGAGTTAGGACTCTCTTTTTCCCTCAGCTGAAGGATTCGGTAAACCACGAGATTTTAAAGTGGGAAATGTGATCCAAATGTTATTTTGGGAAGATGTATCTGGCAGAAGTATGCAGACTCGATTGGCGGGGGGGGGGGGGGGGGGGGGGGGGGGAGAGAACAAGTTGATAGACCATATTAAAGTGTGTTGAAAATAGACCATATGTGCAATTGTAAGAGTCTCAACTTTCTTTGGACACCCGCAGTTGTGAACTTTGAATAAAATAAGATTGCCTTGTAGTAGCATTACTAGAATCTCAGATCATCCCTACACGTCGAAGTAGAGCAACAGAGGATTCTGGGACAAGAGATGAGAACAGTGGGAAATTTAGGAACTAGAAGTAATCAGTTGAAAGAGAAGGAACAGAATCCGAAGACTTTAGAGTGCAAGTCACCTTGGGAGAACTCTTGAGATGAAGGGCTCCTCTAAACGGCCTCCACCTCTGCCGCTAATTCCGCGGACAGAGGCGTGTGCGTGAGAGCCTGAGTGCGCATGCTCCTGTCCTGAGATGCGAGATGCTCTCAGTTACGCCTTCAGTAGCGCCTTCCTGTACAACTATTTACACCATGGAAATTGTCAAATGCAGACAGCCAACTTAACAATGGTTTGCCTTAAATTTTTCCTTCAGTTAATCATGGTATGAAAGGGATATTTGTAACTAGACTTTTCATCTTCTCTTGGGTGAGTGATGTGCATTGTGATGACCTTCGCGGGTGCTGATGGTGGCAATCAGCCATAGCTTGCAGTCAGCCTTGGGACCAGAAGAGAACTGGCTGATCATTTACAATGTGCAGTGTTGCTAGTTATGCTGTCCAGTAGGTGATGGGCAATAACACATTTTCCACTCATTGCATTTTCATCTCAGGGTGGGTTTGTCAGGACACAACCCCTACTGTAAGTTGAAGAGCTTCACTATAAATCAGAACTACTGCTCCCCGTAGCTTTGCCCACAGCATAGTGGCAGCACCTTGTCCATGGTAACTACATAGATATGTCTGAATGCTTTCTGAAAATACAAAACTAGAAAGTAAAGGCCCGGTGGTATCTGTGTAGTCATTCCGGGATCAGAGAGGCCAATTCTTCCAGACTAGATATTAGAATTTTTGGTGTACATATGAACCTCCAGTGTTTGCCATGCCACCTCCTCTACTGTAAGCTACACTAACTAACTAACTAAGATGCATGTATTATTTTTGCATTCGTTCTTCCATTCTTGCTATGGCATGGAGTTCAAGTCACCTAAGAAAGAGACAACTTCCTCTTCTGAATTCCTCCTATGGATTGTATAGGACCGGTGATTTATGAACAGGAAAGCTGTCTACATTCTCTGTTTGTTTTGTTTTTTTGTTTTTGTTTTTCAACACAAGGTTTCTGTGTAGCCTTGGCTATCCTGGACTCGCTTTATAGACCAGGCTGGCCTTGAACTCACAGAGATCCACCTGCCTCTGCCTCCTGAGTGCTGGGTTTAAAGGCGTGTGTCACCATGCCCGCCATAGTTACATTCTTATGAATTAAAGTGGATAGTATGTCTGTCTCTAAGTTCTGACAATAAAAACTGTCCTGCACCTTAGGCACCGATACCACTGTTTACTTGTCACCCTGTAGCAATAGTGAGCAAAGACTGGGAGAGCCACTGTAACTACCAGCTACGGTTGGTTGAACGTTGCGTATCTGCTAGTACCCTGAGTTCTTCCCACGCGGTCTTACTGAATTCACCTCTGTTCTTTTGGATAGAAGTCACCATGCTCCATTTCCCAGATGCAGAAATAGGATCAGCATAACTAAGAAACATACCCCAGTCATTTAATAAGAAATTAAACTGGGATATCAATTCAAGTGACCAACCTCACAATGGAACCGGAAACCATTAATTTATGCTGTTGACTCTTTCCTAGAATAGCAAAGGCTCCCAGGGTCTTTGTAAGTAAAGACTGGTAGCCATTGGGGGTATTAGTGATGAGAAATAAAACTTAAAAAAAAAATCATTTCCCTAGGTGAGTGTTCCTGTATTACATTTATGAGTGAGGAACAGAATAAAGGTCAGGGTGAACATAAGCACACAGAGAGAGCACTCCTTATAAAGACCTTAGGACCTCTGAAACCTCAGCCAGTGACTGCATCTCAAGTAAAATGCCAGCTCAGAACTCCCAGGTGGAAGCAAAGTCCCTACATTGAGATAAATCTATGACTGAGACAAATGAATTAATATGCAGTATTCCAAGTCTTTCGTATTTGAAATCTCTGATGTTGAACACACAACCGCCCCCACTGAGCAAAACAACAATGCCCCAGCCCCAGTCAAATACCAACTTGTGGGAATTTCTAAGCTTAGCAAGTGATAAATCATTATTTGAGATGTACCCTAGAGGTACAGTTAATGGGGGAAAATATGCACTTTATGGTGAGCTAGTGTACTAACTAACCCATGGATAAATGGACGTGAGGTCAAAACTGTTCAAAGCGTGCATGCAGAGGTCTGAAAGAACACTAAGTGAGGACTGTGGAGCTGACGCCTTTCCTCGAGGTGGGTGTGGAACGTGGTAAAGAAATCTGTTGTTATAATGTCATGTTTGTATATATTCACACTTAGGCTTGGACATGCATCTATTCTTGTAACTTGGTAAAATAACCAGAGGGGATGGAAATTCCTGCCTAGACTTGGGTTTTTAGACATGCGTCCTTTATGCTCAGCACCCATCACGTGAGAAACGGCAGCCTGAGAGCGCAGACTTGGCAGGCAGAGCCTGTTCTTTTTTTTTTTTTTTTTTTTTTTTAAACACTCTTCCTTTCTCTGCAGTGGTACCTATTTTAAGAGAACGAAGTGGCCTCACACTTGCCACCCAGCCTTCCGAAGGGCATTGAAGACTTGTTTGGAGCACATAATTTATGCTGTGCTGAAAAATAGCTGAGCCTGTAATGGTGCCCAGAGAATCTACACTCTCTGCTGACCAGGCTCCCATTAATATGCAGTATTTCATTGACAACCTTTTCTAAGTAGGTTTGAGAGGATAATGCCTTGTTTGAATAATAATATGGCACATTTTACTATTCAAAGGGCTTTATTGTAAATCACCCATCTCATTTTATGTTTTAAATAACAAGGGAGATAAGACCAGGATTATTACCTATGGGTACTTGGGAGTTCAGAAAAGTCAAGCAAGTCACAGGGCAGGCTCTCAGCAGAGCCAAGACTACCAGCTGGGACTCTGCCTTTAAGAAGTATGTGCAGGGCTCCAGTACACCGGCAGAACAGTGAGTGACTTTCCAGACACTACCTCTGCCTCTTCCATTTCTGTAGCTTGCTTCTGGCATCATTTAGACTTTGTGGTCATGTAGGGAATTATAAGCAAAAGCTCATAATTCAGCCTGGTCTTGTAGTAAATAATTTTTTAAAAAACCCAACCAGAAAAGCCAACATTTTTTGTTTATTTCCTTGCTTGCATACTCATTCATAGACAGGATCTTACCATGTGGCTCAGGCTGGCCTGAAACTTCTGTGCACAGGCTGGCCTTGATCTTACAGTGGTGTCAGCTTCCGGAGTGCTGGAAATACAGATGTGTATCTCTACATTTGGTTAGCATATTGATTTTGAGAGATTCCTTTAGCCACTTTATTTTTAACATTTCATTGAATATACATATACTAGTGTAATAATACATAACGATGATGTGTGGGTGCATGTGTCCATACTAGGGACTTGACGGTTTTCTAGTTTCATGTCTGTTTCTAGGATAGATGCCATAACCAAAGCCAAGGTCGAAACCCAACACAGGAACTTGGAGGCAGGAACTGAAACAGAGACCACGTAGAAATGCTGCTCGCTGGCTTGTTTCCAGGCTCACGCTCAGCTCCCTTTCTTACACAGCACAGGCTCACCTTCCTGAAGACAGGCCTGCCTACGTGGACTGGACGTGCCTCTGTCAATGAGCAATCATGAGGATGCCTCAACAGTCCTTCTTGGAGGCCAAGCTGATGGATGCAGTTCCTCAGCGGAGACTCTTCCTCCTCAGGTGTGTCAGCTTGACCACCAAGATCAATCATCACCCAGGTTATAACTATTTTCTCATACTTTTTAAACCTACAAGTACTTCTTTTGCTCTGCTTATCATCCTGTTGGTCCCCATAACCTCACATTAACAACATACGCATCAGCCTTTCTGTTTTACCATATTTATATAATTGCCAACAAAAATGTATGCAATTTATATGTATAGTCTTATACTTAATGCTTTCGTATACTGGAGATAAAGTTTGGTTAATTCTTCTAAACAGGAGGTTATATCATAGAAATTTTCTGAAATTTACTGAACAATAACCATGAAAATACTTTTATCATATCATGGAGCCTAGTTATATTTTCTAGTCTCTAGTGGCTGGTTGCAATTCCATACTAAGAGACAAACCAACCATTTGCTTTTCTGCAAGCATTTATTTGTTCTACATCTTGTTTGTTTGTTTGTTTTTAACTACTTGAAACAATTCTAAGTGAAATATACTCAAGCAATACCTCATGAAATATCCTCATATAACTTCGTTTTTATTTCTTTAGGGCAAAGAGTTTTTTCATCTCAGTGAATTTTGACACATTGTTCTCTAAGAGAGATAGGAATGCTTCACATTTTTGCCAACACTGTTGAGTTCTTCCTTTGTTTTATTCAAGCTTTACTGTTTCATTTTATCCAGTTAACACAAATGTTCTGATTTCTATTCCCTTTTCAGTTGTAGGGCAGTCTGATAAAGTAATCATTATTTTTCCTACAATTCCTCAGTTCTTACTGCTGATGAAATTATGATTCTTTGGGAACAATTGCTAGTCATTTGGACTTTTTTTGTTTGTTTGGAGACTTGATGTCATCAAGCCCAGGCTGGCCTTGCGTTCTTATAATCATCTTGCCTCAGCCTCCTGAGCACTACTAACACTATAAACCCCTACCACCAAGGTAGGCTTAGCCACTTGGATTTATCCTGTGTGAACTTCCACAGCCACCCCCACGTCTCTGTGTCAGTAGTTCTGCCCCAGATCTGCTCTCCTTCCTCTCTTGCCTCCTCTTTAAGTCTCATTATTTATTAGCTCTTGGTCTATTACTTTATTTCCAAATTTTTTCCTATCTGCAATTTAGTTTTTCTAAACTACAGTGTGCCTTTCTTTTGGGTCATAACTGTTTTGGTGAAGATTGAATATAAGGTCTCCAAGATTTTTTGAGAATATATTTTTATTGACATTTAGTAACTTTTACTTTAACGCTGCAGTACTTTAACCCACAAGTGTGTGATTAAATAATTTTCCCTTTTCAAATGAATGAAATTAACACCTTGTCTTATATATACTGGGATTCTGACATTAAATCCATGGGGTTTACTTAAAAATAATCATTGAGACTGAGGGAAAATGTGTCAGTTAACTGTCTGGCATCACAACTGTCAGATAACCTGCCAGGTGACTTCAAAGGGCTGCTTTCAGAATCTAAATGCTATTATGAATTAAAGGGATTTGTCCCAATTGCTTACATTTTAGAGAGAAGAGAAGATACTACAAGACAAGAACGGGAAGTGTGGAGTTCACATTACAAGTGGGTCAAAGGTAAGGGATTCTGAAAGCTAAGTTACTAGTCACACATGTGCCCAAATGTACGGTTACATTAATAATGTCAGCAAAACAGAAGCATGCTGCACAGTGTATAGACAGTTGGTATTCATTCTGTGTGGATACATTCAACCCGCCCAACCCCCCACCCCCATCAATCACCTATGCCATCCTAGAGTGTCGTAGGTAGATGTCAGCTCTGAATTTTCTTTCCTGGAAACATTATATTTACAAATACAAGAGAATCAAAATAGATCTTTGTTAGCAAAGAAGTTGACAAAGGCTTGGTATATCCTTGTATTTGGAAGAAAGCCAGGATGGGTGTACATACAACTGAGGCCAAAAGCTACAAGTTCATTAGGTAAAATTCTGAATTTTTGTACCATCAGATTCTTTCTTTGACCATCAGTTTATTATTTTACTAAAGTATTAAATAATAACAGTGGGAAAAGTGTTCTCACAGTTCTAGATAGCTCAAGCCCTGGGGCCAACTTCATGACAGGGAAAAGGCACATGGCTCAAAATCACCTCAATAGATTATACCCAGGTGGTGATATTTGCCCAGGAATCTAGGATCTCTCATTCTCCATATTGACTCAAAGAAAGTAAATTATGTAAACATTGCATTTGAATAAGAACAATATTACTAAGGATTTTATACTTCTGTGTTGCATTTTTTCATCACAAATGAGTTGTATGTTCTGGCCAGAAATGCCTAAGTAGATATTGAAGTGGTGCCAGTGACTGTACATTTATGCCTTGTTTTTGCTCCAAATCACTTGGTACCAGTTCAATTTAGTGCTAACTATAACTCAGTCACTACTGGAACATTCCAGAAGAAAGGAAAAAAATAAGATGCCATGTCTGACATCAAGAAACATAGAGTTAATGGGCAAGACAGGCTCAGAAAACATCTCCTGTTGAGATGTTCACAGGTGCTGGGGGTGCTGGGTATGTGAGCCTATGTACCATGCATAGAGCTCTGGGTTCAAAACTGAGTGTTATGGTACATTTCTATAATCCCAGAAGTCAGGAGGTTAAGGCAGGAGAATCAGAAGTCAAGGCCATCCTAGATTATATAGGGAGGTCAAGGCCAGTCAGAGATAAATGAGAACCTATCTCAAAATAAAGGAATAAAAACAATAAAAGAAGGCTCTATGCTTGCCTCAGTACGGGCTATGAAATATGTCAGTAGATTTTTTGTTTTCCTTTATACTATCGGCATTCAAAGAACAGTAAGCATTGCTGAAGCAAAATCTACTTACTTATAAAGTGATTCCCAGCTATTCATTTGGTTTGTTTGGTGGTAATTAGCACAGATCTATAATAGAGAAAGCGAGGCGACTTTAGATTCTCTGTTCTTATTGCTACAAGAAGGAATGAAAGCAAATGAGTGATAGCAACGTGTTTTCTTTCCTGGGGAAGCAGTAGCTCAGCGAAATCCCCACCTGGCCGGCTGCTTTCATCTGTTTTCAGAAGGCAAAGCCTTTTCAACCCATTGCATTCGGACTTGGAAATAAGTTCCCTGATGTTGGTGAGGTCTCATTTTTACATACTTTTTCTTAGTGCGTACTGAAGTTTTAAGATGATCTCAAATTGTTTTTCCCATTTTTTTTTGTAAACACAAAACCTGAAAATAATTCAGGGGTAAAGGGACATTAAAAAATATTAAGAAGTTCTTTCATATTTTTCCTTCCTCTAGGCTCTCACAATGCATGTTATTATACTAGAGGGGTATCATTCTGTTTAAGAAACTATGGTCTGTAATTATAAGAACAAAGAACTTTTCACATAAAACACCCATTAACATCACTGGATACTTGAAAAATACTATTTTATACAATATATTGTATCCATCTTGACGGATATTCATGATGGAAATGCTAGGAAGTTTCTATGCTTGTGGGAGTAAGTATTTATTATTATTGTTATATTATTATTATTATTATTAGTAGTAGTATTATTATTAGTATTAGTAGTATTAGTAGTATTAGTAGTATTAGTAGTATTACTATTATTGAGACAGGGTCTCATTCTACAGCTCTGGCTGTTCTGGAATACCCTATGTAGACCAGGCTTGTCTTGAATTCACAGAGATCCAACTACCTCTGTCTGTTGTCCTTATTTTTTTAAGATTTATTTTGATTTTATGTGGCTACTTGTGAGTGTGTACATGTACGCAAATACCTTCAGAGGCCAGAGGATGGGATCAGATGTCTTGGAGGCAGAGTTACAGGTAGCTGTAATCTCCCTGCCTGGGTCCTGGGATCTGAACTCAGTTCCTTTGGAAAAGCAGCCAGTGCTCTTAGCCACAGAGCTGTCATCTCTCCAGCCCTTAGTTTCCTTTTCTTTAAAAACTTGACATTGCTGCATTGACAACAGGTATCTTACCAGAGGAGAAAGTATATACTGAAGAAAATGACCTCAAATAAGGAATGAGGAGGTGTGTGTGTGTGTGTGTGTGTGTGTGTGTGTGTGTGTGTGTGTGTAAAACACAAGTGCACACATGTGTTGAGAAAAATTGGATGAGAGGTGTGAACATGCTGCAATTTTTTCTTCTCAACATTTATGTTCATTAAGTAAACAAACATCATGGTTCACAGTATTTACAATAACATATGATATAATTAAAAACCAATTTATGATGCCTTTGGCAGCTATCAGGAGTTATATACTTTGCAGATTCCTGCCACATGTACACTGTAATGCCATTTTAAAGTGGTCAGCACTACTTTGGAAGGACTGCCTGTGCAGTAGGTAACGTTTGTACCTTCAGTTTTACAGTTAAATGAGAACAGGGATGTTGGGTGAACTTTCCCAGGGTCTTAGAAGAAACAAGAGAGGGAACTGGGGACCAACTTTCTAGTCCTCATTTGTAGATGAGAGCACGACACCACTCCTCTCTGTCCCTTTCTTCCCAGCCTTTCCTAGGGACTGTGTGCCTGGCGTGCCTGTGGCAGCAGCCTGCACTGCACTCTCTTTGCTTGACTTAGAGCTCCTGCAATGCACCCCTCTCTACCTGCAACCTGTGTCGCTGACCTCCAGCTCAGAGAACGTTTCTTTTACATGCGCAGTCAAATTAAATTTGCCTGGCCTTTGAAAACTTACATCTGTTGAGTGTATAATTTGTATTGCCATTTGTTCCACAGATGTGTAACAAGACAAATACCTGTCCAGGCTTACGCGGGATTCAGAAATGCTTACGTTAATCATGCCGGTGGGAAGAGGTTAAGGGCTACACAATAAATCAGCCTCCGAATGGTTTCACTTGGAAAGGCCTGGGTGAACAGGGTTATTTTTATCCTAGGATGCTTTTAATTTAAATCAAAAAAATGCTTTACCACATGTTCTGCCACAAGTTCAAAAGGACTGGTAACAAACATTTAATCTTTTTCTTCTCGGATTGGCGCTAAGCCCTCATCAAAAAGCATAGGCAGCCAGGCAGCTTATCTCCACTGAGCTGCTCCCCTTAATGTGTTCCTAATTATAGTCGTATATATTGCTCACTGTGGCCGATTGAACAATATGGCAGTGATTTCTTTACAGGCCTCCCTGCTCTTTGAACTGTGAGTACAGAGGGCTAGAACAGAACCAGATCAATGGGATTTGAGTGCTGGCAAATCAAGCCAGATGCGATCTTGAGAGAATACGTTTCCAGCTGTTTCTCAGAAAAGGACGTTAACCGACAGCTGCGGACCTTATCATTCACGTGACCGTCGTCGTCCTCATCATCTCCACCAAATGCACTCCAGAGTCCTTCCCAGGTTGTGCATCCACTCTCTACTTCTTCCTAAATCATTACCCATCATAGAGTCTTTCCAGTGCCCGAGATGGTGACTGGTTAACATAGATAAGCCCGTGGCTGATGATGTGAGAAAGAAAATATAACCGTCGTATATTGACACCAGATATGCATCAGCGCGCCATGATGTGTGGCTGAAAGCAATGGCTAAAATTTATTTTTAAGGTAGCAAATGCTCACATTTCCATGTGTTTGTAAGGGGGAGATAATCCTCATCTGGGGGCGGGGGGGGGACGACAAATGGTACTTCCTGCTTTGAGGCTGCATCTTTGAATCTTCCACAACACTATCACATGGCACGTGGTATCCAATAAGTAAGCGCTTGCTTTACAGAGAGACAGCTGCTCTAGCGGAAGAGAGCAAGCTTAGCAAATCCCAAAGACGTTGGTGCGACCTTGAGGAGACTCTCAGTCTAAGCTTTAATACATGATTTATGAAGAATGGTTACTTTGGTTAATTTGAGAATCATTCGGACGATGAGGGTGCTCGATAGTGGAGGAACTTAGAGAGTTTTCCACTTCAGCATTAGCTAGCTGTGTGCAATGATTGACACCTCCTCTAAAAGTCACATTTTTAAAAACACTCAGACCCATCCAGCTTGCACCAGGGTCTTAAACCCTGCTCCTAGCCTCCCTTTCAGAACTTTTCTTTGGGTATCTCCTGCCCACAAGGTTAAGGTACTATACGATCTCACAAAAGGAACTTGAGGGGAGTTGGCATTCGTCAGCATAAGGTCAATGTGATGGATCTGTTGCCATCTGAATCAGGTTGGTCAGATAAAATGTAAGAACGGGTTGACATGGGAGGTCAAAGTCAAGAGTATTCAAGTGTTTAGGGACTGGAGAATGTGGCTAATTGAGGGACAAAAGAAGAACTCTACTTGGAATCAGTGACAACACAAAAAGAGGTGCTGGAGGGCAAGCTGGGCAGGGGACACGAAACAAGGCTTTGCTCACACCTTGCTCAAAGCACTTTCTCATCTTATTTTTAGTTAATTTTTTTTGTCTTGGTTCATAAATTCCCCAGGACAAGAACCACAAGAGGCCATTTGATCTTCACATAATCCTTAACATCTCTAACTTGAAAAAGCCAGCTCAATAAATATTTGCTCATAAACCTTTGCATAATATATACTCAGTTCATACTTCAAATATTACAATTCTAGTACTGTTTTTCCTTACCTGAAAAACTCTTCTGAATATTTTAATCCCTGGTTCTTTGTTTTGTTTTTGGAAACAGGGTCTCTTACTATGGAGCTGTAGGTGTCCTTGGACTTACTATGTAGAGCAGGCTGGCCTTGAACTCGCAGATGTCTGCCTGCCACTGCCTCCTGAGTGCTCGGATTAAAGGCATGCCCCACCATGCTGGACTAGCCCCAGTTCTTACAAGGAAAGAAACAAAACTAAAATCTTCTTTTGAAATGTAATTGTTCATGTATGAACTGTACTGTTCATCACTCTTGTACAGTGTTCCTTCAGAGTTGGTACATATGAGTAGTAAATCATGGGTAGTTAAGTTAAAATCAAAGTTCTAGGGAACCACACTACTTTACAAGAGAAGAAAGGAAACTAATGTATCTTAACCTGGCATATATTAGTATATACGAATAATGTGATTCAAATCACAGAACATATCTTGAAACACCTTTTCCTCAGATCACATGCATAGCAAATGTGTTTGGAGCTGTGATCTCAGTATTTTTAATTGAGCACTCCTCTGGTTAAAAAGTTCTCAAGCATATATTCTTAGTACATGTGTGTTTATTCATAAGTTGTACAAATACAATTCTTATATTTAACTTTTCCCCATTGCTTTAGAGAAAAATAACTTTCAGTAGGAATTAAAATGGCCTTTGTCCTTAAACCAGTGGCTTCTCTTGCTCCTATCTTGAGTGTGCACACCCCACCTTGGGCCAGAGAGTGGCTCTCAGAAAGCATCTGCAAGTCTCACCTATGATTGTTGCCAGCTACCCATTTTCTCTCTTCTTTAAGATGCAAGCACAGCAAACAAAACAAAACAAAACAAAAAACAAACAAACAAACAAACAAACCAACAACCAAACAAACAAAAAACCGCACAGAGGCTGCCCTTGGCTCTGCAGGGAAAGTTCCAGAACCTTGCCCGTGCAAGGGAGGAAGTGAGATCACTGAGTAGTAGTATTGGTTGTAAGGCCTCTGCAGTGGCTCTCTGTAGCCAACACTTTAATATGTTTAGTAGGAGTACCTCTGCAGTAGGCTTAATAAAACCAGGGACTTATGAGGACCCTATGAAACCGCCCCAACTGTACTCAAGTTGGTGCTTGGCAAAACTTAGAAGTGAAACTAATATTCACCATGGGTCTATTACAGGGCTTCTCTGTTCAGAGAATGTAAGTTGATGAGCCAGTCTGCATTTGAAGCTGCATGAATGGGGCTAAGTGGTTACTTCTAGGGAGAAAGCACAGGTAATGTGATCAGGGATAGGTCAGTAGGGTTGAGAGTTTGTGTATATTAGTTGATTGAGTGAATACAGAGATGGCTGTTGCATATACTGTCTCTACTATTGAATATATTCTTTTAAACATATAAAGAAATATAACAGTTATTTTTGAAAATGTCATAAGAAATTTAGAAAAGTTCTTGAATTTGACTTGATACTTTCACAAACCAGGTTACGTGTGGATGTGGGGGAAAGGTACATTGTCCTGGAAGGAATTATTGGGATAAAGACTACTTACTATAGCTAGCTGTTAAGAATTAATCTTTTCCCTTTCAAGTCTGACTTTGGAAGGATGGACAGTATGTATTAAACAAAATGTTGAACTTCCTCTTACCAGGGCACACTACTTCTTACAGCTTGTATAAACACTCTATTTTATGCCAACAGAGCTGTCACTATTCTGCAAAACCCTCCGTTATCATTTTGATGGGAAGAAAATTCTAATTCAATCCAACAATTATACATCAGCCGTCTGAACTGTCCTCTGCATAATACAGAACATGCACTTAACAGGAAACTTGGAGTTCACTAAGATGTGCAGTGACTCATCTGCAGTTTTATGAAAAGGGAAGCCAGGCACGTTAATGGAGTTTGTTTTTATAAACATGAAGTGTTTGGGCATGTTTGATTTTTCAGTTGGGCTGCTCAGCCAAGCTTAGTTAACACCTTGTAAAAAGTGAGTTGCTCCTTATTTCCTTAATGGGAACCAGCAAGAGTTATAGCTAAGATCCTGGTATCAGCTTCAGGCCTCGTGCAGCTCCTTTTAAACTGCAGGTTGGATTTAGGATGCAAATCCATCTGGGTACTTGAGACCAGAAAGTGTGTTTCTCCAGGGAACTTAAACTCTCTCCCTATCAATCTTAGACATGTAAGCTATCTAAAAGCAGATCTTTGTTTCTGGTTGCTTAGCCGGAAGAAAGGTTCTACTGATGAGCATTTATATCTTTCTAATCATTCCTTACAACCTGGAGCGGGATCTTCCTGTTTACAACCCGTTTGGCCTTCAGAACATGCCATATTTCTACATCTGTGTAGGTATTACTTTCCTTAGTGATATTAACGTTAACTTAAGAATGTGATAAAACAGGAAGTATGCTGGAACTTTTACTTGGTCTGTGGCCTTAACAAGCCACAGCTGTATCAGCAGCTGGGCATCGAAAGAGCCTGGTCCTCGCTTCTCCCAGCATCCTTTTTCAACTATATCAAAAGGAATTAGACCAGGCTGAAGGTTTTATCATCAAAGCCTATAGAAATCTGTGGGAACCAATATTTCCATTTAGATTGCTTTAGTCTCACCACACTGGAGGTTTTTCTAGTGGGAATAAGGTTCTTAAATCAACTAATTTAAAAAGCATTTCCATACTCATCAGTTTATCCTCACAGGTTTTTGAAAGAAAGGGAATATGGTGTCACAAAATTGTTCCCTCTCCTCAACATGCTTTACTCAGTTGTCAGGTTGTTGTTTTTTTTTTTAACCAATTATTTTAAAATCTGAGTTAATTACTATGACTGATTGCTTACAAGGTATCCTCACTGAAAGTAAGTTGACATCCATTTAACCAACTTTACAACACTTGATTTGGGAATGATTTATTGAAGAAAAAAACCAAAAACAAAGTCAACAAAAGAGAGAGGAGTATCAAAACAACATCAGATGCAGGTTACACTAGAAACACCTATGTGAGGGAGTAAATATTTGTGAGGAGTGGAGGAAGCCCTGAGTGAGTAAGGTCCTGAAAGAATCTGTGCTTGTGACATGGCCTGGCAAACCCTCTGACCCATGGGAAAATGGTGACGCCTTCCCAGGAATAGGCTCAGGGAACTGGCAAAGACTTCCGTTCTGGTCCCAGTGTTAATATTGATTGTATGTACAGAAAATGTCCACCATAGCTTTATCTCCCCCACTCCTTGGGTATTTACAGCCTGAAGGCTGCTCCCCTACAGAGACTGCTCCTACCAGGGTTAGCTAAACCTGTCTCCTTGGTCCAGCTATATGCTACACACCCTCCTCCTTATCTGTATTTAATAACCCAGTTCTCTGTTCAACTGTATATAAAAAGCACACTGAGCATGGGGAGCTCCGGTTTTTCCATCAGAGAGGCAACTCCACCCATTTCCGTATTTCTGTGTCTGTCTGTGTTTTGTCTTTTTTTTTTTTTTTTATTTCTGTGTCTGTCTGTGTTTTGTCTTTTTTTTTTTTAATTTCCTTACTGCCCAAGTAAGATCATGTCCCTGAAAGTAAGAAAGAACATGGCAAATATTATAAGAATAATATTTTCTAGAATGAATTAAAATGAAAGTGGTTTCATTGATTTTATATAACTATTCGCCCCTCCCTATGGTTAAATTCTACTCAACTCATGACTAATTTTATGTACTCATTGATGCCTTAGAAAAATGTTGAGAAATACTGTTCTTTTGTTTTGTTTTTTAAACTTGCATGGCATCCATGGACACTTCAACTTATTTTTATACTAATTTCATGGTTGTCTGTCGTGACCATGTGGGGATGCTCATAGAGCACCTCCATAGACTCCTAATCAGCTTTTCATGGGCACCCTAGAGTTATCTGGATTTCCTCTGTTGTCATAATAACTGGCATTTCCAGCTCTGTTCTTTTCTTACTGTTAACTAATTTGAATACAACTTTTGGATTTACCTCCTTGAGTCAGTGATTTTAACCATTGTTTCCCCACTTAAAAGTGTTCTCTGATTTTTTTTTCAGGTATATTCAATCAATGTTAAAAGTCTTACAAATACCAAGGGCTCTTCAACACAGTAGTTCTAAACTACTGACTCTGCCTTTGTCTTTCTAATTTAAGAAACCCACTTTTATTTTCTGTCTGTCATGAAATCTAAAGACATTCATTAAAAATAAAGCAAATTTTACAACACTTGATTTGGGGATGATTTCTTGAGGAAAAAACCAAAACCAATGTCAAGAAAAAAAGAGAGAGATATGAAAACAACGCTAAAAACATTTCTCCCTGAAGGACTCTCTCAAAACATGAAAGGCGCCACAGAAGATGGGATAAAATATTTATGAATCAAATACCTAATAGCGAGTTAAACTAAACAGCATAAAGAACTCCTACCAGCAGAAAACGATCAAAATAAAGAAGACTGAACAATACCATTACCATGTGGACAAAGAACCTGAGTAGACACTTCCCCAAAGATCTTATATATAAGAAAATCAGAGATAGAAAATTAGAGAAGTAGAACTCAAAATCACTAAATATCAATCATACCCATTAGGATAGCTTCTATAAAAACACAATGCAAGATCATAAAAACATACATGTTAGTGAGAGTGTGAAGAAAGGGCAGCCCTCGGGCACTGTTCGTGGGAGTGTAAAATGGTGCAGCCATGCGGAAAAACATCGTAGACTTTACTTCAGAAATTAAACCTAGCAATAACATGTAATTGTGCAAGTCTACTTGAAGTGTATATGGTAGGGAACTGAAAACACAGACTTTAAAAGGTATTTAATACCCATGTTCATCACAGCGTTCATACCTGCAAAGGGCTAGGAACAACCCCAGTGTCTGGAAAATTAATAGATACATAAAATGTATATATGTATACAATGGACTATTATTCGACTTTAAAAGGGAAATGAGCCCACGTGTACTACAACATGGTTGAAACTTGAGGACATTATTCCAATCACAGTAAATAAGAATGCTATATAATTCTACTTGTGGGAGGGTCCTAGTCCCTCTAGATAGGCAAATTCAATGATAGAATGTAGAATGCCTTTGCCAAACTTGGTGGAGGATAATAAAGAATTATGTTTTAATACAAGTGGAAGTTTATGTTTGTCTGAGGAAAGGATTATGGAGAGAGGTGGTGATGGTGGTTGTACAATAATACATCTTTAAGAATTATTCAACAGAGTACCAAAATGCCTAAGAAGGAAATTTTCTGTTGGAGTTAGAGTTCTACAATTAAAAAAAAAATCCACAAAAATAACAATAATCCCAAAGTATTATAACACTCAGTATACAAATCTTGGATTCCAAATATCTTTTCCAGCAAAAGGAACCAAGGCTGTCTGGAGAAATGAATGCTTCTGGGCTGATGGTAATAAGGACCAGGTGAACCTAAACATCCCTAGTGCCAATAGGAAGTGGAAACTTTCAAAATGAGCAAGAGACCAAATGGACAGATCTACCTCAAGCACTGAGACACGTCCAAGAGACTCAGTGTTCAATGGAAAGGTCAAGTCCTTTGATGTGAAGCAAAACTGGAGGCAGAGAAGTAATATTTCTACAATTAGAGATTCTATTATGCATTATTTGTACATAACATGTTAGTGACTATACTTAATAGAAGCTAATTCTAACTTTTAGGAAAACATACTTATGTGACATTACAGATATATAAATTTATTAATTTTCCTATGTACCAGCATTAATGTTCTGCAAAAATACACTGGACAAAAATTATTTATGGAATCAAACAACTTCAGCATTGTAGAAATAATATAAGTGGACTGAAAATAGATAAATGGAAAATGCTATTTATGGTTTATATACTCAAGGTACTACCATATAGCACTTATAATCACTTTTTTCCATGGAATTTTAATATTGTTAGGTGACTGGTACTATAAAGTTAAGTAAAAACTCAGGATTATGTCATTATAATTATTATAAAGTAAGTATTTACCACCAGAAGGGAAATTATGCAAATGCAAAGCCCAAAAATTGATTGGCTTGAAAATTAGACAAAATTGATTGAAGAATAAAAGTTAATCAGTAGAAGGAGATGAATACATTGTATAAACATAAGAAATTTGTTTTTTTTACATAGTCAGTGAGTTTTTATTTGTTTTTTATATATGCATTTATGTTATTACACATATATAGTAAACTACCTATAGCAAGAAGAATCATGAAACAATTAGGAAATATATATTCCCTATATGTACATACATATTCTTATACATACAAATAGTTTTAGCTATTTGTATTTGGCAGCCTTTAAGAAAACATCCTTTCTATCTTGGTGAGTCTAAAATTCTGAATGTAAATCAGTATCTGTCATATCTTATCATTACCAACTTGAAACATCTATCTAGACCTAAAAACATCTTAACCTCTAAACAACTAAGCTTAATTGTAAATTATCTAGTCTTCAGTCCCATCAGAGACTTGACAACGAATAAAATTAATTACCTAAGTATACAGGAAGTGCAAGTTAGCAGCTTCCCAAACAAGAAGATGATAAAGACAGTTTGCTACCTGAACAGTCACCCAAAACTCTCTATAACATTGGAGCATCATCTTCAACCTTCTGGTCCAAAATATCTGATAGACATATTTATGAGGCAGGAACTATTGAGAACTTGCTTACCCTGTCTTGGCAGAATTTGGCTGTTGACTCTGCCTGCATCCAAGCTTGCCCCTTTTTAGGCAGAATTCTGTCTGTGGTATAAACAAGGACATTTTGCCCAGTGGCTTATTTGCCACATTTGAAGCCATCTCCATAAGAAGGTTCTTTGATGCTCATCATCTTCTTTGAGGTAGGCTGGGTATTGCCAGGAGTTAACCTGTCTCATTGTCAGTGAATCTTTAAAATAATAAAAACATTTTAAAATGCCATATTCTGTAGGTCTCTGAGGTTCTTGCAGACCTTATCTAACTATTTTACCTTATCTTGCTATAGAATCATGTCTATCTGTTATACCTAGGATATATATTCTTGTGATAAAAATAGACTAGTAATTGAAATGACCATGATTTTATCAACTAACAATTAACTTGTATAACTTATTTATCCTAAACAGCCTGAAATAGCACTTTCAAAGTATTGGAAGTAAACTTTGTACTATACTTGAGTTGTATGGGTAAATACCTCAAGTTGGTAATATATATAGTGTGTGAAGAATAATCTTACATTTGAATTCTAAACCAATGTATCAAAAATTAAGCATTTTGCATATATATACAGAATTCTATACCAGTGGATTAAAAATAACCTTTAGAGTAACAATTAAGGCATTAAGTTGAGGAGTAGACTCAGTAATCTACTTGTTGTCTTATCATATCTATGTATTTCTATTTTCCCCCTCCTTTCTTTTCAACCCCAATCTCCAAACTTAAAGATAAAAGAAAAGAGAGACCTCCTTGAGTACAACCTTGTTTTTTCTCTGAATAAGACCAATAATAACTTCTAACCAACTTCTAATGAAAATAAACATCTATAGCCCAAGAAAGCAACCAAAAACCTACCCACCCCCTTGAAGTAAATGGGGTGTCAATCTCTTAAGGTTTCTTATGGCTGATTTGGGATGAATAATACTTTTGTTGAGGTTCAAATAAAATTAGGAAAATGGTTAAACAAGATAGCACTTGTGGTCCAGTTTCTTTTTTTTTTTCATGTTTTTTTTCCTCCTTTATTAATTTATTCTTGTTACATCTCAATGGTTATCCCATCCCTTGTATCCTCCCATTCTTCCCTCCCTCCCAATTTCCCCTTATTCCCCTCCCCTATGACTGTTCCTGAGGGTGTTTCTAAATCTTGAGAAATTCCAGGATTAACTAGAGTCTTGTATGAGACGATCTGAAATGCTGGGCCAATTGAGATTGGAAGCTTTCTTTGAAGCTGTCCTGTTCTGATGAGGAACAGCAACTGAAGCACTTGGTGCTGAAATGTGAAGGATGCAAGATGTCAGCGTCCAGCATGCTGAGAGGAATGAATCGTTTCAGGTTTGATTCAATGTCAGTGTCCGGTTCTTTTGTTCTGAAAACATATAATTTCTCACAAGCATTATACAGGCCTAAGATTATAAGTGTATGAGGTGTGTGTTATGCACAGAATAATTAAGTCTGGTTCTTTGCTCTTTGTATGAGCAGAAAAAAAGACATCTGTAAATGTTCATTTATGCTGTATGAAGAATGGCATCTAATAATAAATTACAGGGATGCTGTAACCAACAAGAAGCCTTGTCTATACGTAGACACTCATGTCTCAGCCAGTCTCAGAGCTATTTCCATGCAGTGGGATTAGCAATATAAGTTACCTGCTTGTTCTGCAGTTTGAATTCTTCACAGCCTGATTGTAGCCCCTTCCCTTATCACCTCCCAATAGCCCCTCCTCCCTCCCTCTCCCTGCCTCCCCTAGTCCTCAGAATGGGGAATCCCTCCTCCACTAACATCTGACCTCAGTCTGTCAAGTCCCTATCTACTAGATCTGAGCAGAGGGTCTAGGTCCACATCATACATGGTCCTTAGTTGGTGCATCAGTCTCTGTATTGTAGTGGGGTTATCCTGTATTATGTAGCTAATATCCATGTATGAGTGAATATATACAATGCACATCTTTCTGGGTCTGGGCTACCTCACTCAAGATGATCTTTTCTAGGTCCATCTTATTGTATGCAAACTTCAAGATTTTCTTATTTTTAATAGCTGAGTAGCATTCCATTGTGTAAATGTACCCCGTTTTCTTTATCCATTCTTCACTTGAAGGACATCCAAGTTGTTTCCAGAGTATGGCTATTAGGAATAAAGCTGCTATGAACAAAGTTGAGCAAATGTCCTTGATGTATGGTGGAACATCTTTCAGGTATATGCCCAAAAATGGTATGGCTGGGTCTTGAGGTAGAATTATTCCCAATTTCCTGAGAAAACACCAGATTGACTTCCAAAGTGGTTGTACAAGTTTGTACTCCCACCAGCAATGGAAGAGTGTTGCTCTTTCTCTACATCCTTTTCAGCATGTGCTGTCACTTGATTGAACTTAGCCATTTGGATAGGTGTAAGATGGAATCTCACAGTTGTTTTGATTTGCATTTTCCTAATGACTTAGGGATGTTTCTTTCTTTCTTTTTTTTTTTTTTTAGAAGAGACTGAACTTTCAACTTTTATTTTTTTCTCCTTTATTAATTTATTCTTGTTACATCTCAATGGTTATCCCATCCCTTGTACCCTCCCATTCTTCCCTCCCTCCCATTTTCCCCTTATTCCCCTCCCCTATGACTGTTCCTGAGGGGGATTACCTCCCCCTGTATATGTTCATAGGGTATCACGTCTCTTCTTGGTAACCTGCTGTCCATCCTCTGAGTGCCACCAGGTCTCCCCCTCCAGGGGACATGGTCAAAGGTGAAGCACCAGAGTATGTGAGAAAGTCATATCCCACTCTCCACTCTACTGTGGAGAGTGTTCTGTCCATTGGCTAGATCTGGGTAGGGGTTTAAGGTTTACCGCCTATATTGTCCTTGGCTGGTGCCGGGATGTTTCTTTAAATGTCTCTTAGCCACTCAATATTCAATAGTCCTCTGTTGAGAATTCTCTGTTTACTTCTGTACCCCATTTTTAAAATTGGGTTATTTATTTTGGTAGTATTTAATTTCTTGAGTTCTTTATATGTTTTTGATATAAGCCCTTTGTCAGATTTAGCATTGGTGAAGATCTTTTCCCAGTCTGTAGGCTATCGTTTTGTTCTGTTGACAGTGTCCTTTGCCTTACAGAAGCTTTTCAGTTTCATGAGGTCCCATTTATTGGTTGTTCATCTTAGAGCCTGAGCTGTTGGTGTTCTGTTCCCGAAATTGTCTCCCATGCCAATGAGCTCAAGACTCTTCCCCAGTGTGTGTGTGTGTGTGTGTGTGTGTGTGTGTGTGTGTGTGTGTGTGTTTAAGATTTAAGTATACAGTGTTTTGCCTGCATGTACACTTTTATACCAAAAGAGGGCAGCAGATCTCATTAGAAATTGTTGTGAGCCACCATATGGTTTCTGGGACTTGAACTCAGGACCTTCGGAGGAACACGCAGTGTTCTTAACCTCTGAGACATCTCTCCAGCCTCTCACTTAAAAAAAAAAAACAGTTTTAGTGTGCCTGGTTTTATATTGAGGTCTTTAATCCATTTGTACTTTAGTTTTGTACACTATGATAGATAAGGATCTATGTGCAATTTTTTACATGTAGCCTTCCAGTTAGACCAGCACCAGTTTTTGAAGATGCTTTCTCTTTTCCATTGTATAGATTTGGCTTCTTTTTTAAAAAAATCAAGTGCTCATAGCTGTATTGTTTCATTCTGGGTCTTTGATTCAATGCCACTGATAAACCAGAATATTTCTATGCCAGTACCATGTTGTTTTAATTACTGTTGCTCTATAGTACAGCTTGTGATCCAGAATAGAGATTTTCCCAGATGATCTTTTATTGTACAGGATTTTAGAAACAATTCTGGGTTTTTTGTTTTTCCATATGAACTTGACAATTGATCTTTCAAAGTTGTCAAAGAATTGTGTGGTTATTTTGATGGGAATTACATTGAATCTGTAGATTGCTTCTGGTAAGATGGACATTTTTTGCTATGCTGATTCTCGTAATCCATGAGTATGGGAGATCTTCAGAAATCTTCAAATTCTTTCTTCAGAGATTTAACTTTTTTCTTCATGTAAGTCTTTCACTTTCTTGGTTACAGTTACACCGAGATACTTTATATTATTTGTGGCTATTGTGAAGGGTGTAGTTTCCCTGTCTTCTTTCTCAGCCTGTTTTTCATATGTATACAGGATTTTTTAGTTGATTTTTTATCCAACCACTTTGCTAAAGGTGCTTATCAGCTGTAGAAGCTCCTTGATAGAAATTTTGGGGTCACTCATATATACTATCATATCATCTAGGACTAGTGATAGTTTGACTTCTTTTCTGATTTGTATCCCCTTGATTTCCTTTAGTTGTCTTATTGCTCTAGCTAGGACTTCAAGTACTATATTGAAAAGGTATGGAGAAAGTGGAGAGCCTTGTCTTGTCCTTGATTTCAGTGGAATTTATTTAAGTTTCTCTCTGTTTAGTTTGATGTTAACTATAGGCTTGCTGTGTATTGCCTTTATTATGTTTAGGTGTGTGCCTTGCATCCGTGCTCTCTCCAGGACTTTTAATATGTATGGGTGTTGGATTTTGTCAAATGCTTTTTTGGCGTCTAAGGAGATAATCACATTTTTTTTCTTTCAGTTTATTTATGTGATGAATTACATTGATGGATTTCCATGTATTAAACTACCCTGCATTCCTGGCATGAAGCCTACTTGGTCATCGTGAATAATAGTTTTGATGTGTTCTTGGATTCAGTTTGCAAATATTTTAGCATCAATGTTCATAAAAGAATTGGTCTGAAACTGTTCTTTCTTTGTTGAGTCTGTGGTTTAGGTATCAAGGTGACTATGGCCTCAAAGAAGAAACTTGGTAATGTTCCTTCTGATTCTATTTTGCAGAATAGTTTGAAGAGAATTGGTAGTAGCTCTTCTCTGAAGGTCTGGTAGAGTTCTGCACTTAATCCACCTGCTCCTGGGCCTTTTTTGATTGGATACTTTTGATGACTGCCTATATTTCCTTAGGAGTTATAAGACTATTCAATTTGTTTACTTGATCTTGATTCAATTCTGGTAATCGGTAGCTATCAAGAAAATTATCCACTTCATTTAGGTTTTCAAATTTTGTGGCACATAGGATTTTGAAGTAAGACCTGATGATTCTTTAGATTGCCTCAGTGTCTGTCATTATGTCTCCCTTTTCATTTCTGATTTTGTTGATTTGAATACTCTCTGTCTATCTTTTAGTTAGTTTGGCTAAGAGATATCTATCATGTTGATTTTCTTAAAGAACCAGCCCTTGCTTTTGTTGATTCTTTGATTCTAATTTATTGATTTCACCTTTCAGTTGATGATTTCCAGCTGTCTACTCCTCTTAGGCGTGTCTGCTGCTTATTGTTCTAGAGCTTTCAGGTGTGCTGTTAAATTGCTAGTACAGGATCTCTCCAATTATTATAAAGGTACTTAGTGCTATGAACTTTCCTCTTAGCACTGCTTTCATTGTGTCCCATAAGTTTGTGTATGTTATGCCTTCAGGATTCATTGAATCCTCGGACATGTTTAACTTCTCTGTTTATTTTGTCCTTACCCAGATGTCATTGAGTAGGGAGTTCTTCAGTTTCCCTCAGTTTGTAGACTTTCTGTTGTTTCTCTTGTTGTTGCATGCCGGCTTTAATCCATGGTGGTCTGATAAAATGCAAGGGATTATTTTGATTTTCTTGTATCTGTTGAGGTTTGCTTTGTGGCCAAGTATATGATCAATTTTGGAAAAGGTTCTATGGAGAAGGTGCTGAAAAGAAAGTGTATTCTTTGACGTTTGTGTAAAATGTTCTGTAGATATCAGTTAGGTCCATTTGCTTCATGATGTCTATTGGTTTCCTTGTTTCTCCACTTAGTTTCTTTCTTGATGATCTGTCTATTGGGGAAGGTGGGGTGTTGAAGTCTCCCACTATTAATGTGTGGGGTTCAATGTGTGATTTAAGCTTTAGTAATGTTTCTTTTATGAATGTGGATGCTCCTGCATTTGGGGCATAGATGTTCAGAATTGAGACATCATTTTGGTATATTTTTCCTTTGATGAGGATGAAGCGTCCTTCCCCATCTCTTTTGGTTAGTTTTGGTTGAAAGTCTATTTTATTAGATAACAGAATGGCTGCTCCAGCTTACTTCTTGGGCCCTTTTGCTTAGAATACAGTTTTTCAGTGAGAATTTTTGAAGTGGATTGATATGAGTTCATGTGAAACCAGCCATTCTTAGTCACTGGCTTCATTTTTTTTGTTACTTCTAGGTGGTCTTGGGAAAGAAATGAGGAAGTTAACTTTGACCCACACTGAACATCAAAAAGGAGAGAGCAAATGCAAAATTGAGTAAAAAAAAAAACAGCAGGAAGAAGGTCACAGGTAAAAATGTAAATTTGGAAGTTACCAAATCCTGCTCAAAGCTAAGATGAATCAGGCATGACTTTGAGAGCAAAAGAGTACAATGAGGCTAAACCATTTCAACAATTCCCCTTTGACCTAATTTTGACAATTCAATACAGAAATCCAAACTCCTTACTTTAGCATATCTTAATGCGATTTTCTTTCTAAAGCTATGAATTATTTCAAATCCAAATTGGAAAGAAAACTGAACAATTCAGAATACTGCTGAATGAAGCCCAAGTTGGTATAACCATTTAGTTGTTTCTTTTTCTTTTCTTTTCTTTTCTTTCTTTCTTTTTTCTTTTTTTTCTTTTTCTTTTCTTTTCTTTTTTTTTTTTTTTTGAGACAGGGTTTCTCTGTGTAGCCTTGGCTGTCCTGGACTCACTTTGTAGACCAGGCTGGCCTTGAAGTCACAGAGATCCGCCTGCCTCTGCCTCCCAAGGTATAACCATTTAGAAAGCAATTTGACATTGTCTAATTGAGTCAAGGCTGTCGTCTCTTCTTCCCCCTTAAATTTTCACTACTAGTTACATATACATACACATATACACACACACATTGTTAGGCCCAGCTTTCTATGCAAGTACCTGAGTCTTAGCTCTAGCGTCTACTTTAACTGTTATTATTCATTTGTTTGAAGAAGGATTTATTTATTTATTTACATACATGCATGTTTTTTGCCTTTATGTATTTATGTATACTACATGCATACCTATTGCCAAAGGGGCATCAGAAAAAGGCATTGGATCCTGCAGAACTGAACTTACAGATGGCTGTGAGACACCGTGTGGGTACTGAAAACTGAACCCCAGTCTCTTATAAGAGCAGCAAGTGCTTAGAACAAGTGTGTTCTCTCTAGCTCTATTTTGTAGTTCTATAAAAAGAGTTTGACACAGATGTATATCATTTTATACACACATAGTGTGACATGTATATGTCACATACATATACAATTGTGTATAACATGATATTTTGAAATAATAGTCATTGTGGAATCTAGATAATTAACCAATGTCTTACTTTACATAATTATTGTTTTTTGTAATGAGAGCTCCTTCTTCATTTTAATGAATATAATATATTACTATTATAAACTATAGTGACCCAGTTACACAATAGAGCTCTTGAATTCATCCTTCATATCTACCTGCAATTACATAATCTTAGAACAGCATTTCCTGCCTTCGGCTTCTTTATTTCTGGGACCAACATACTAACTTTTATGCTAAGAATCAACAAGCAAGCCTTCTTACAATAATAGCCTTCCAAAGGAAAAATGTTTGTACTGTGCGTGAAACTTACCAGAAGTTCAGTTCCCTACGTGCACAATTTTGGCTCTTTGCAGTTTTTCTCTAAATTCTGAACAGAGGTGGAAATCTGCTGTGACACGCACTCAATAATAAAATTGTCTTTCAGGGAGGCATTGCACTTGCGGCTATGCCTTCTGACTGTGTGGTGTAACCTGACCCCCATCCTCAAAGGCTGGGCTGCACCATAAGTCATCTCCTCAGCTGAAGTGAAATGTTCTTATTTCCTCCCCCTTCCCTGCGCTCTTTACTTCTGTTTAGCTTCTTCGTAAATACACACTTTGTAAGGTCAAGAGCGAGAGAAGGCAAGTGTGGCCAGAAAGAATGAGAAGTTCACAAGCTTGGGACAGAAGGGAGTTCCAGGAGACTAAGCTCAATTAGCACGTGAAAAATGAACTAACTTGTTCCAGGGTGATTTTTAATTCTGTCAAATAAAGGGGAACCAGACTGCAGGGTAAACTCTTATTTATTAGTTTTGGTTAATGAGTTTTTCCATAAGCAGAATTTCTTAAATTTTATTGAATCAATAAAGTCACCGTTTGGAAATCTGGGCTTTCCCACCAGAGCAGTCCTTTAATGGAGCTTACAGCAAACACCCAAGTGCTGTAAAGTGACTCCACAGTGGTGAACTGCTCTGTGGGTCTGTTCCTGGCTTGGCTGACAGGGATGCAGAGATCTTTCATTTAAGGTCAATCTCCAGTTCAGGAAATAATACTAAGAACTGACAAATGAGGTTTTATGACATTAAACAGCTTTTGGATAGGGCAGGGGACAATTCATTGAGTAAAAGGACAGCTCCAACAACTGGAGAAAATCGTCGGACAGAGACTTCTGATCCAGAATGCAGAGAGAGCTCCCAACCTACCAGAAAATCAAACAGCAAATGAGCTAATGAAATGCGCAGACACTGCTCAAGAGATCAAGTGCAAATGGCCAATAAACAGGAAAATAATAGTGGGCACCAATTTCCGTCAGGGAACTGAAAACTGAAACTACATTGAGATGCTATCTTACCCCAGATTGCCTGACACAAATAAAACAAATGTTGGTAATCACTTAGGGAAAGGGGAACCATTCTATCCTGGTGATGGGAGCGTGTACATTAGTCCAGTCATTGTGGAAATTAACAAAGAGGTACCTAAAAAAAATTAGAGCTAACATATGACCAAGCTGGACCATTTCTGGGACTGTACTATCCTATATGTACTATAGTATTCTGCGTGTATACTCAACTGACTCAAAACCAATGTGGCACAGAAGTACTTGCACATCATGTTTATGGAATCTACAGAATCAGCCTAGATGCCAGTTGACAGACGAATGAAACAAGATAATGTGGCATAGGAACACAATTTTATTCATCTGAAAGGAGTTTTATTCATCTGTAAGGAACATTTAAATTATGCGTTTTTCTGGAAAACAGATTCAATTGTAAATTAAGTTAAGAAAGTCAGCAAGACTTGAAAAAAATTGCATGTTGTGTCTCACTTGTGGATCTGAGATTTGAAAAGAAAACGTGAAACAATTCCTCCCCACTCTCACTCTCCATGTGACCAGAAGAAAAGGATATCTGAAGGAAAGAAGATGACATACTGGAAGAGCAGAGAGGGGAGTGGATATAGAATACATGATCACAAAATATGATATATTTGAAAGAAAATCATCTTTATGAAGCCCAACATTATAGTCAATGGAAATATCCCAAAGACACATTTACCCTTTGCCCTAAATCTCATGTGAACTTGTTTTTATTGTCAGGGTGATGTATTTTCCCTATCTCTGCTACTAATGAGCAACCAGTCAACAAAAAAGTCTTAACATCTGGCTGGAGGCTGAAATCAGATATGAGCAAAGTCTCTATGAGGTAACCCTTCCATGCCTAGGGTCTAAACCAATCAGATCTGTACTAGTATCTCTTAGCTGGAATTCCCCTTTCTGGCTTTAAAATGAGCCTTCGAGCTCCCCTCATGGTTGCCGTCATCTTGTAGGCTGGCTGTTTCTGCAGAAATAAGGTCTTCCTTCAATGATCTCTGGACCGTTACACCTCTAGTTCCGCTTGGATTCTCGGTGGCTATTCTCTGGCGAGTGTTTTGTAAATACTTGCTTGTGTTTATTAAGCAAGCCAAAATGGAGTTTGATGGTGGAGCCTAAATCCCTCCCCAGGAGTCATAAATGGCACCAAAAAAAAAAAATGTGTTTGCAGATAACCAGTCAATACTGCTTTACTTCTAAAGTCACTGGTGGGAAAGAAGATCCTGAAATTTTTGTTTACATTTCATTTTTTAAGCAAAAAATGAAATAATAATGACTTGAAAATAATTGGCTCACTTTGAGGAGTCTGCCTTGGTTGGGCACAGTGTCTCTATATCTGACCTCTGTTCATAGTTAGAAACCAGAGCAACAGCAGCATATTAGAATCAAAAGAAATTAGTTTTCAGTCATATCTTGTGGATCATGCACATATTTGGTTATCAACACATAGCTCTCCCGCACCTCCCCCCCCAAAAAAATTTCTATACATCTGCCTCATAAGTGAAAATCCCAGCAGGGCATTCAGGTTTTTGTAGGGTAAGAAGCATATAAAATATAACACACTTTAAAAAAATATTTACTTATGCTGGGCGGTGGTGGCGTATGCCTTTAATGCCAGTACTTGGGAGGCAGAGGTAGGCGGAGCGCTATGAGTTCGAGGCCAGTCTGGTCTACAAAGTGAGTCCAGGACAGTCAAGGCTACACAGAGAAACCCTGTCTCCAAAAAAAAAAAAAAAAAAAAAGAAAGAAATGTATTTGGTATGTATGTGTGCATGCACACATGCCATTCATGGGTTGCAGAAAGATTGAAGGAGTTGTTATTTCCTCCCACCATGTGGGTTCTGGGGAGGGGACTCAGGGCGTCAGGCACAGCAGCAAGCACCTTTCCTTGCTGAGCTATCTCCTTCATTGGTCTCATAAAACACTTTAAGAAAAGCTCTGAATCATTGTTTCTCCGCCATGTTGCTTGAGGAGTAACTACAGGACAATGCGAGTGTTCTTTTCCTTAGACCACGCTAGCTAGTTACACTTGCTAGTGTACTCTCCAACCTGCTACACCTAAGAGATTTGTGAGAGTTGTTATGCCGGTGCACAGGCAGCCTCAGCAGTGTGGAGGTTCTGTTGCCTAACGGGTCAGGGGGTCTCACCATTCTCATCTTCTGTTTCCAGCTCATGGGTATTTACTTACATATGCAGCTCGTGTATCCTGCACTATACCACACCTTCATCTGAGAGGCATGAATGATGGTTTTTTTTTTAATTCGTTCTCTTTACATCCCAATTGTAGCCTTTCCCTAGTCTCCTCCCAGTCCCACCCTCCTTCCTTCCCTCATCCCTCCCTGCTCTAGTCCTCCCCTAACCTCTGACCTTAGTCTATAAAGTCTCATCTGGACTGCCTACATCCTCCCTCCGTGGCCTGGCAAGACCCCATGAGGGGGAAGTGATCAGCGAGTAGGCACCAGAAACCACAGAGACTGATGCACCAACCACCAACCATGGATGCTGAGGACCTAGACACCCTGCAAAGATGTAGTTTATAGGCAGCACAGTCTCCGTGTGGGTTCTATGATAGAGGGAGTAGGGGCTAGTTCTGACATGGACTCTGGAGCCCACTGACTGATGATTTCTAACCTGAAGCTTCCTAACAACATCCGGGGAATCCTTAAGGTACATGAGTGTCTCTCCTTTACTCACCGCCCTCTAGGACTCCACATCCGGCAGCAGCAAGACGGTTGGAGAGCTCTATGGTTACTGCACTTCACTGCAACTGTCCCGTTGCAAGTGTGCTGCAAGGGAAAACAGCTGTTTCATGGGAACTCTGTCCTGTTACTTATATTTTTCTGATAAGAATTATCTTTTAATTTCTTGTTATGGCACATTCACTTAACTCTTCCTGAAGCAAGTTTGCCTGTGAGTCTTCATCCAACATTTTCTGTTGTCCATTTTATTTATTGTTTTATGCGAGAGAGACTGAAAACATAATCCCTTTTATCGGAAAGGAAACAACAATATCCACAAACAGATATTAGTTTCTGACAGGTTTATGCCCTCCTTTCCATGAGTATCAGCTTAATGTTTTTGCTCAGCATAAGGGAGAAATGTGTCTGAAGCTGTTTTCCCCTCTCCGTCTGTTAATACCAATGCTTGTATCGTGGTCAGTTTTCTTTTTTTAAATTTTTAATACTTTATTCATATTACATCCTGATTGTTACCCCCTTGATTATATCCTCCTGTGGATATCGCTCATGGTCAATTTTCAAACTTGCTTTATAAATTGGTTGTTTCTTCTTGAGATTCCTTTCCAAGACTCAGAGAAGAGTACAATAGAATTTTCAAGGGGAGAAGATCAGGGGGAACAGGTAAGTGTAGATTTGGGGTTTTTGTTTTGTTTTTGTCTTTCGAGACAGGGTTTCTCAGTGTAGCCCTGGCTGTCCTAGACTCGCTCTGTAGACCAAGGTGGCCTCAAACTCAGAAATCTGCCTGCCTCTGCCTCTGCCTCTAGAGCACTGGAATTAAAGGCGTGCACCACCACTGCCCAGCTGGACAGGCTCAGTTTTAAGATGGACTTAAGTGGTAGAAAATATGACATTAACATACAATCCCATTACTTACTGAAAGAAAATAAAGAAATAATAACAGCAAGAATTACTAGACTCTTAATGAGACACCTCACTGAGAATGTCTTGCTGCTTGCTTGTGATGGTCTTTCTGTGGTCTCTGGAGCTAGAATGCAGTGGCATAGGTAGGTCAAGAGGTTCTTAGTACCCAAGGTGTGAGCATCCTTAGTGTGTAGACAACAATTGTCTCCAGTCTTGCCTGTGGAATATTCTGGTAATGGTCAAGTCCACAAAATAGAGACATGAAAGTAAGCTTCTGTCATACTAAGAAATAAGCTAACAATTACAAGGTTAAAGTTTCCTATTTTGTTGGCAAGTGCACTTTAGATTTCTTTCTGTATATAATACTTCCTGTCCTTAACATTTTATTGGCTTTATGCCATCAAACAGACACATTCAATTTGTCCTAAATTATCTAGTATTAAAGAATCAGGCATGTACATACACTATGATTTTATGATTTTTCTCTCACGGAATGAGTAAATCCATTATCATCATCAGTGCTTCATTTCTTTCTCATAGAAGATTATATTATTTTATGTTTTTAATTTTTATTTATTTATTTTTGCATATACATTTATAATATTACACATATATACAGTAAACTACCTACAGCAAGAAGAATCATGAAACAATCAGGAATTTTATATATATATATATACATATATATGTATATATATATAAAACAGTCATAGTGTTTTGGCTATTTGTATTTGACAGCCTTGAAGAAACATCTTTCCTATCTTGGTGCATCTAAAATTATGAATGTAAATCAATATCTATTATATCTCATCATTATCAACTTAAAACATCTATCTAGACCTAAAAAAAAAAAACTTAACCCCTAAACAACTAAGCTTAATTGTAAAATTTTAAAGCTACCTGTATGGCTTATGGGTTATGTTTCTTTCTTCTTTTCTTTTCTTTCTTTCTTTTTGTTTGCTTGTTTTGTTTTGATTTTTTTTTTTTTTTGAGACAGGGTTCTTTGTAGATCAGGCTGGCCTGGAACTCACAGAAATTCACCTACCTCTGTCTCCCTGAGTCCTGAGATTACAAGCACACACCACCATGCCCCAGATGGCTTTCTTTTTTTTTTCTTTCTTTCTTTTTTTTTTTAAGATCATGGAGATTTTATTTAGATGTGGATTTTGAATTGTCAATACAGATGCCAAGTTACTATACAAAACATCACAGGAACTTTTTCCTTTTTTTTTTTTGAATCGGTCATAAACATTTCCTACATAATTCAAGACACAACAGGAAAATGGTACATCTTCTTCTTTCGTTGTGCATACAATGGAAAAACAAGTGTGTGTATGTATACATATACATACATATATATATATATATATATATATATATATATATATATATATATAAAGTTCAACTAACAAGATGCTAGCAGGTTGACAGCTTTAAGTCTATAGGTGAGAAATTATATAACAAAAATAAGCAAGATTTACTAAGCATCAGCCATTCTTCAATGCTTATTTGTTTGTGTGCAAGGGAGTGCGCGCACGCCCTGGGCAGGCTTGCTTGTGCAGGTTAGAGGACACCTCAGAACAGTCGTTGCTCACCTACTATGTGGGTACTGCGGAGTCAAACGCAGGCAATCCTTCGTCATTTTATATCCCTGCTGTATTAATTTGTGGTTACTCACCTTCTCCTCAAAGATCTCCAGGGAGCCCCAAATCTGACTCTCTCTGATCTGACGTGAACCCAAACGTTTCTCCCAATAAATTACATCTCATGTGTAATAAAGCACAATTGGTCCTTTAGGGTGAGGAAGAATGCTCCAGGCATCCATTGCCTACATTTTGGGTGTTTGTTCACACGCATCCTGAGGATGCAGCTCTGCAGCCTACGTGAGTCGGGGAGGGGAGGGGGATGTTGCATTCCCTCACTGGTCCAAACAATGCCGGAATGTTTTTCCCCTGTCCATTCACTCACACAATGTGCCATTCTGTACCTCATAAGCACTTAATTTATTCCAACTCTTTGGCCTGACCTGTAATCCCCCCTCTCCTTCCCCATCTGACCCATCTGTGTTTCATTTCCCACTCATCCGCATCCACAGCGCTAGGCCCAGGCCCTATTTGGAAGCATTAGACAGAGATTGGCACTCTCTCCCCCTTCGTGCACCACATCCTCTGCTGGAAAGAAATGACCATCAGATCAGAGAACAGAGCCTGCTTTGTCCCCCGTAACGGGGATCTGGAAGCATTTCCAATCATTTGCACTCTATACCCACTCAAACGCATTAATGTGATCAACATTGGGTCTGTTGTGGGCATTTTTTTTTTCCAGCAAATAGCTTGCTAACATTCCAGGCATGTACTTCCCCGAAAACAAGATTGAGACGGGGCCCTGAATCCTCAACTGGAAAATCACCAAGAGCAGAAGCTTAGCTTGGCACGGCTGGTGTTGATTCTTAATAAGTGACTTCCTAAAGCTGAGGCATGGGCCTTACAGCGTCAATGACTTGTTTGAAAAATATTTTGTAGGTGCCTCATACCACTCCGTTTCCTGTGGTATGTGTCATATTGTGAGCTATTCCAAGCCAGCCTGGCTAAGCGTACTAACTTCCCCCCCCCCCGCCCGCCCCCCCCCTCCAAGATTGTGGTGTTTAACTAAAAATGTCTTTATACAAGATGAGCTCATAGCTATTAGTGCTGATGTAGTTTTAACTGCTTGGATACCAACTGCAGTGGCTTGAAAATGTGCTGAAAAAGGGTAGGCCTGAGCAAAAACATACCTCACCCCGTAGAACATGGCGACATGCAGTTCCCCGGCGGCAGCGTTTCTGTAGGGAAAAGCCATCCAGTTAAGCACAATGCAGACCGTTCACTTTCATTAGAAAGACTTACTGTTCTTAATATATTACCAAAGTCAAGGGGCTGAAGACATCTGGAACACGGGAACAAAATTAACCCTTTCACAGCTTCAGATATTTATTTATTTAAAAAAAAAAAAAAACGCTTGCCAGGGAGGAAAGGTAAATTCAGAAAACAATCAGATTTTCTCAACTGCGTGTCAGAAAAGGAAATCCAGAAAGGTGAAATGCTGTCCATGAAGCCAAAGTGTATGTGAGTGGGACTTGCATGAGGATTGAGGAGGATAGACCGTACGTAAGAGACTTTTGACAAGCGCTTCTAATTCTAGAAATGGGGAAAGAGCGAACACCACTGAGTGTCATCAGCCTGCCTTATTCAGCATCCCGCACGTCCGTACCCTGCAGTGTTTCACGGAGCTTATGAGGTAGATATTGTTGCTTTGATTTCACAAGCAAGAAAGGAGAATCTCAGAGATATTCAGCAAACTCCGTGAAACGGTGTCCTCACTTCGTTACAGGGGCAGGCACCAATTCAGACCAGGGTGAGGAACACTGTTTACTGTATCCGCCACCTTGCTGCCCAGAGATAAAAATATTCTCATCTCTTATCATTGCTGCCATTGTCTACTTTGGTTCAAAGAATTCCCATTGGCCCGGTGTCCTGTGCTAGAGGAGGAGGTGAATATAATTCTGTGTGAGCCGTGCTCTTTCCTGCTTTTCTCCAGTGGGGCCGGTATTCTGTGGGAGCTCAGTGGCTATTAACTGATTAGACATTGTCTATGCCATCTCGGAATGATTTGTGTCTCTACAATAGGACCTTTTATAACAGAGAAGAGCGGGATTGATAGCCTGGACACTGCCTGAGCTGTGTTTGCCTCTTGGGGCAAATAATTTTCGTTGGTGCCAGGAGCAGCTCTGACGTGGCAGCTCTGCCCTTACGTGGCCTGAGGCTTTGAGCTCTGGAGAAAAGGCCCAGGCTGGTCTTGGATGAAACTAGAATGTACCAAAGGGGAGCCAGGGGAGCCATGTTGTTTGTCAGAAGAGGTGACCGCATGTGTGTCTCTCTGGGTGATTGACAAGGCAAGAGGATATGCCTGGGACATGATAGAAGATTCCTGGAGGCTATAAGCTACCAGGCCAATATGCTGCACAGCACTAGGAAGGGGAAGGGAAATGTGTGCTCCCCTGCAGCCTGGGTAGGCACCCAGTAAGGCTGGACCGGGAGTTGGAAAAGGGAGCTTTTGTGTTGGCCGCTTCCTATTAGTTCAGAGTTTGGGGCTGTTAGGTAGCAAACTACAAAGGGATGCACAGGGGACTGTAAACTGCGAGGTGGTCCTTTCTGGGTTGATAGGTAGTGTGCTGTCTGAAGTAGATGCCGCACTTGGTCAAGATTGACACACCAAACCAGTTTCTTAAAAACAAATAAACGATTTGTTTATTTTATGTATATGGTTGGTTTCTTTTTTTCTTTTTCCTTTTTTTATTCATGAATATATGTGTGCTGTGTTCATGTAAGGTACCTAAGGAGGTCAGAAGAGAGTGTCACAGCCCCTGGGACCGGAGGGGCTCTGAACTACCATGTGTGTGCTTGGAATCCAACCTGGGTCCTCTGTGCTCTCACCCACTAAGTCATCTCTCCAGACCGTGGTTTCGTTGTAGGTTATAGTTTTTAGAAAATACAAATTAAAAATTTATTTAGTATAGTCACCAGTTCAAAATAGTTAGCCTGGAGATTGATTTTTGTGTTTAAGTTATAAGCAGTTCATATTTTCTACTGGAAGCACTGAAATTTCTTTTAAGGAAGTTTAAAAAAATCTCACTTATTATTTTGACTGGGAGATTTGCCGCCACAGGATTGGGATTGTCACATTTGGTGATAAGCCACATGAATATGTCACTAACCTAAGAAAATGTTAGGAGGTTTATTTTTCTTCTTCATTTTTTTTTCATTCTTGTAGTTAAATTCTACTTTGTAACTATTTAATGAGAAGGTAACATTAGGAAAAGAAAACAGATTTCTTTTTCTCCTAGTGAAAACAGATAAACTGGGCACTAGTGAGAAATCAGCTCCATTTAACCCATTGTCACCTCAAGAATTAACCTTTTACACTGTTTTTATGCTGTTGTTCTTACAAGTGGCCCCGCTCCTTCTCATAGCAGTGACTTCCACCCTTGGCAAAGCAAAGGGAAGGGCTCACATAAGAAGGTGTCAAAAGACAGCAGTCAAACGATCCTTCATGGTGTTCCCACCGGTTTGGAAAGACTGGCTAACAGCAGCTGAGTCTCGAGTGTATGACGCTCACACTGCTCTGAATTTTTCTAAGCCAGCTCCGTAGCCAGCTGTCATGTTTACTGTAGACTTAAGTCTACATCCACTCTGAGTCTTAAGTAGGGACTGTGTTTGAGGGAACAAACTAGAGTGTTGGGGTTTTCTCGAAAGATTACACGTAACCCTTCAAGTCAAACTGCATGAGACTCCTTCCTGAGGCAGTGCACACCAAGTCAGGAAACAGCAGGTCTTAATTAGCCCTCTAGTTTATAGTTTCACCTGAAAAAATACATTTAAAAAAATCATATATATTTGGCTGTCGAGATTTTTCAAGTCAATAAATTCTTGCTAATTAATCACATTAACGGTACTCCTTAAAAGTTGAAACAGAATCAGAAAACAAACCAAAATCCCCATAAATATCCTACATAAAGGCCTATTCATGGATCCTTTTTCAGTTTTGAAGACTTTTACAAGTGTTTTTTCCCTTCCTGACTGGACACACGCATGCACGCGCACACACACACACACACACACACACACACACACACACACACACTATGTCACTATCCATAGCTGTCATTATCTGCACAGGAAGGCAGTTCTAGTGACAGATTTTGATACTATGGATGACTTCATTGTAACTCCCTTAGTGCTTGATGTTTGTATGTGTGACTGCTTTAAGAGATAAGAACTCAGAAACTTTTGGCAGCTGTCACTTGTCTCAGAGTCCCCTCCCCAGAAAGTAAACAGTGTAGTGGGGAAGATAGGATGGTCAGCAGCCGGGGGGGGGGGGGGTGGACAGGAACCGATGGACTTCCTCTTGCCTGCCATCTTCTAAATTTGCCCCTCTAATATTCTACTTGATGCCTTGACATATTTCAACACACGGTGTCTTAAAGCAGGATTGTTCTAATCCACTTTAGAGACAGAAACAAACAGATCCCAGTTCCCAGCTCCCTCAGTGATGTGTGTCCTGACACTAGTGTTCCCAATGGTCGTTAAAATAGCTTCTAGGTGGTGAGAGAACTTGCCCGGGGTGTACAAGTGCAAACTGCTTTTGAAGAGGATCACTGTGCAGTTTCCAGCATGTAAGTCCTGCAGTTTACAACCCCATATAACCCCAGCTCCACATGGATCCCCCTCAGCCTGCGTGTACCCACCAAGCACATGCACACATACACACAGAGAGAGAGAGAGAGAGAGAGAGAGACAGGGAGAGAGAGAGGAGAGAGAGAGAGAGAGAGACAGAGAGAGAGAGACAGAGACAGAGAGACAGAGACAGAGACAGAGACAGGGAGAGAGAGAGAGAGAGAGAGAGAGAGAGAGAGAGAGACAGAGACAGAGACAGAGAGAGAGAGAGACAGAGAGAGAGAGAGAGAGAGAGAGAGAGAGACAGACAGACAGAGAGAGAGAGAGAGGGAATAGCTTTCCAAACTTGTAAACCACAGTTCCTCACTTTTTTTGTTTCCTTGTGTTTATCATGATGTCGTATGTGCCATGATTTAGAATTCTTAGCTGGAGCTGGCTCACCTACCATGACAATCTAAGACTTGGGATCTGAACCCGGAGTTTAAAGCAGAACTTCAGATCAGCGTGTTGTTCACCCTCCCCAGAGGAGCTTCCTCTTGTACATGGCAAATAAGACCGAAGCCCACAGTTCATCAGCACACAGAGCAAAAGAGACATTGGGACACTTAACCCTACGTGAGGTGTCTATATCACACTTCTCACTTCGAGGCTCAAGTTTCTCTGTAGTTGAGAGGGCAGAAAGACTGTAAGGATCAGAAGTGACGGATGGCATCAAAGAAACAGTGGTTTCCAGGCACAGCAGGGCGGATGCACATATGAACTCACAAAGACTGTGACAGTGTGCTTGAGACGGCACAAACCCAAGCCAGACAAAATTCCAGCACAGAGGATGGGAGGTGGGTGTGACATCCTGTTTCCAGCTGAGAAGATATCAATATTTCATAGCTGCTGTGAGACAGGCATTTTTTTTTTCAATTAAATGACCATACTTTGGGCAGGCCGACTCCCACAAGTAGCCACCCAACACAGAGCCTGATTCCACAGGTTTTGCTTTGTGTTCATGGTGGGGGAGGGGGCAAGGAAAACAGTGCATGAAGTGGGTGAGTAAGGAGGCAGGGGAGAGTACGTGAAGAGTCGGCGGGGGAGAATGACTATGATCAAAGCGTATAAAATTCTCAAGGCATAAAAAAATAACTTTTAAGGAACCTTAGCTGTTGTTTCTCTGTAGTAGTTAGCCATTTTTCCTGTAGGAATTCTGAATGTGGGTCAGTTTTTAAAAAAAAAAAATGGGTCAGTTAACCTCAGCTATTGGTTTTGACAACCAACCAATATAATATCATTGAAACAGTTTAACAACAACTTTAGGAGAGTTTTGTGGTTTTTTTTTTTTTGCAGGTATCTTAAATATTATGGAAGACTAAATGGTTGCACACATCTAAAGAACATAACTTAATCTACACCCACAATTTCTGTAGATTAGTAGAAACAATGTTGCTGAATTAAGATTTGCATCTACAGTGAAGGGCAAGACCATCTCTGGGCACATCGGCCTAGCCTAAGCCTTTTGTGGACCAAGAGATAAAGCATCCTCCTCCCTCTGCCAACACAGCTGAGTCTGGTCATTTCTGACATTTTAAACTTGATTTTCTATCCCTCCTACTTTGCTGAAAGCACGTTGGTTACAGGACCCGCTCTTACTTGGATGAGGCCCTTGAACGCTTTTTTTTTTTACTTCAGTACTTTTTTTTAACATTTCATGTCATACTTTGTAATTATTTAAGGAATAATTGCTATAGATAACACTATATTTAGTGTTATAAATGAGTACACATGAATACTGTATTTTGTTGTTGTTGTTGTTGTTGTTGTTTCTCCTCAGATGAGGTGACGAGATCAGAGCTGTTCCCAAGCCTTTTTAGCTTTTTCTGAATTCTCATTGGCTTATTCAAGTCAGCTGTTCTGGCCCAAACTCCTGTCCAAGCTGACTTATTCATATTGGCTTCTCTTGACTCTCACTGAATTGCTCTGCTTGGCTTCAAACTAATTCTGGTAATATGTTGTATTCCTCTGGTTCGTTTTCTTTTTATGGGTGTCTAGCTTGTTCTCTCTAAAACCTGTCTCTGTCTAACTGTTCTGGTAAGAAACTCTTGGCTAAAAGCTCCTCACTTTCCCTGTGATGGTCTTAAGTAGCCTGTCTTTCCTGTCTTGTTTTCATGAGAGTTGTCATGTCCTATCTCTGACTCAGTCTGTCAACACTTTCTCTTATTCCTCACTTTGTCTGCTCCTCAATTAGACATCACTCTCAAACATGGCTGATTCCTTCTATAAAATAACCTTATCTTCATTGTTTGGAGTTTAAGATGTGTTCTAAGGGTGTGTCTATATTCTAGCCAGAGTATACTGTAATCCAGAGTGTGCCTGAATTTCAGCTGGATCACATAGACCTTGAAGGTCTTTGGATGTGATTCTTTGCCAGAGCAGCCATTTTGCTGGATTAGAATTCCTTGTCAGATAACAATCGAGATGTAATCTGAATAAATAATTTAAATAAAAAAAAGAATTCCTTGTCAGGTATAAATTAGTCCAATCACTTTAGGAAACTGAAATTCAGTATTCTCTTTAACATGGAGTAGGAAGATGGTCTTTATCCTAGAAATCCCAATTTATATGTATAGAGCTTGTGGAAACCTGCACAAAACCCCAAAGAAACACACATAAGAACATTCCTCTGTTTTGGCAACACATGATATAATCCCAGTGCTCAGAAGGCAGAGGCAGGAAAACCAGCTAAGGCTACACAGCAAGTTTGAGGCCAATCTATGGTACATAAGACCCTGTGTCAAAGAAACTCTGTCTCTCTCTCTCTCTCTCTCTCTCTCTCTCTCTCTCTCTCTCTCTCTCTCTCTCACACACACACACACACACACACACACACACACACACACACACACACAAACACACTTTCCCTCACATGTACACATGCATACACATACAAACATTGTTTTGTACACATACAAAACAAAACAAGAAAAGGCAATGTTCTTAGCATTGTAATATTTATAATAAGTATTTGATGAACACACTTTTATAATTTCACAAAGCTATTTCAAAATTTTATTATATTTTGTCTTGAACTTGTGTATTATTGTTAAAGAACAGGTTTTTTGTTTTTATTTTATGTTTTGTTTGTTTGTTTGTTTGTTCTTGAGACAGGGTCTTAGTGCATAAACCTGGTTGGGTTGACCTGAAAATTGCTATATAGACCAGGCTGGCCTATACGATCTGCTACCTCTCCCTCCTGAGTGCTAGAACTGAGACATGCACCACCACCCCCAGCTGAGAAAAATTGTCATGGCAGATGGTTTTAGAGGAATATTGGCATTTCCTTTATGTCTTGACACACGTTCAATTTTCAGAAACAATCTGTGTTCTGGAATTTTCTTTTTTTTAGATTCAGAGTTCTCCATACATCGATTAGATCAATTATACATTTTTTCATGTATTTTAAATGTTAAACTTCATCCATTTGTCAATGAGTCAGACTTTTCCTTCTCACTATAGGTAAGGAATAACTCTGCTTGTCTCTTGCTTTCACCCTATTCTTCCTCTGACTGATAATTTAAATACCTAATATCCTAAGCCATGAGGTCTAACTCAGATTTTGGTGTCCCCGCCTCTCCTTCTCTCAGATGGACTTGGTTGGGCTTGTGTTGTGTTGCTATGAAGTAAGCAGCCCTTTCCAGGTTCTGTTTCTGTGGATGCAGGGAGGCTTAAGTGGAGAACCTGTTCTTTCCTGGCCAGGCACTCTTAAATTAAGCTACGCATTTCTTTCTCCTCTTAGGGCTTCTCAGACCATGTAAAACACACATATATGAATCTTATGCCTATTTGAAAGTTGACCTATGGTACAGATCCTGGAAGGCTTTTCTTCTCAGTGTTTTGTGGAAACCAAGAACTGTAAAGCAGAGCTGTCATTTTGTAGTTCTTCTTGCTTTTCAGTGGGTTTTCCTAATTTACTGTTTTATGTTTGATCCAACTCCCTGGGTTCTGAGGTCCTGTAAAGGAGCTCTTAGCTCCAAATTCTGTATTTTGTTTGCAAAAGGTTATGCTGCTGGTACTTCATTCTGTTTTTAAACCAAGACCATAGAAAGTCAAAGCCTTTCTAAAACTGTATCTGTTGCACTATTGGTCTTGCTGTCGGATTGAATCGTGTGTATTTCACATACTATTTTGTTAAAAATTTTATGCAGGTACTATAAGGTCTGTATTAACACACTTGGTGTAATATTGATGTAAGTTTTTTTTTTTACTTTTACTTGTTAATTTGGGGTGATATGTGTACACACCTGAGAGAAAGAGACAGAGAATAAGAGGCATAGAATATGCTGAGGATGTATGTCACAACGTGCATGCCAGAGGTCAGAGGTCATGTGGACTCTGTCTGCCATGTGGACAGATTAAACTCATGTCACCAGGTTTGATGGCAAAGGCCTTTACAGACTGCACTGTTTTACTGGCCCCTTGATGCAAAAGAAAATGAAAGAATATATGTACAGCTCATTGCCTGAAATATACCCAAATTTAAAATACTGGATTTTGAAAATACTGGACCAAGCGAAGCATTTGTCATGTTCTCTTAGTGACAAGGAGTTGCATCCATTTAAAAAAAAATTCCTTCCTAAAACCATCTTGCTCTGTTTTATGAGCTGAGTACACAGTCAGCACGCAATTTTGCTTGTGATTTTTTTCCCTCTGTGTTCAAGCAAACATAGCTGTAGATATGTAAGGAAAAATAACAGGTTACAGATTTTATCTCCTGATGCCCGTGGACTGAGGGAACCCGGAAAGAAAGAAGCTATTCCGAACAATATGACTATCTCTTGGCCCTGTCTCTCTTCAATCTAATTTTCTGTCCTTTGAAAGCAGCTGTGCCTTTCTCACTCTGACAATTCTGAAATCAGGGTAACTGGTTCCTCATAAAGACTAGGACGTTCTGGCAGGAGCTGCCTCTGCCAGTAGCTGCTGAATGTTCAATGGTGCTTGATTATACAGGAGGTTAACAAGACCACTGTGATTATTTCCTTCTTGGTAAAACTGCCCCTTGTCTTATTACAAAACCGCTAATTATCCCAGAAACCAGAGATTCTTTAAATAAGCACAAGAGGCAGCATTATGTAACAAGGGCAGGCTTTTTTTTTTCCTTTTTTTTTTTTTGGTAAGGTGGGTAACTTTAAAAAAAAAGCTTGAAGAAGATGTAATTCTCAAACTACATTATAATACATTTCAAATGAACAGTACACTGGATTTGACGTAGTCACTGTTGTGTGTGCCACAATGATCACAGACAGTGTTTTAAACATTGTTGTTATGGTCCCAACCCCTGTTCACTACACAACGTGTAAGTATATAGATTTAAAGTCTACATTGTTCTAGAACTTTTGTATGAATGAAGCTGTAAGTCCATTTTGGTGCACTTTTTTTCTGATTTTGTATTTTACTTGTGCTTCAGCAAATGGGGATATCTTGGCAAGGACACTAAACACCCCCACCCCCCCAAGGCAGGACCAGGCATATGCAGACCCTCTCAGCATCTCAGCTCCTCCTTTCAAACTGATACAGTGTACACAAAATGAAAATTATACATAGCAGAGGATTTACTTGCAGGTCTTCTGGAATATATATAAATATCTTTTAACCATATGGTAACAGCTAACTGGAGTATTGATTTTAATGTCAAAGTACATAAACAACTAAAATATTCACCAGGGGAAATTTACATGTGAATTACAGTCCAACCACACAATGTATTACCATATGACCCATCTAACAATATGAAATTCTATGCTTATGGTATAAAAGGCTTCCAAGCCTTTGGAAGACAAATACATTATAGAATATGTATATAGCACGTCACAATGTGGGGAGTAGGTACATTTTGAGATGCATGCTCTCCCACTGAAGGTGATTGCATTTGTGGAGCAGAGCAGTGTCTAGGGCACAGAGACAAAGGGATATTTGTCATTATGTACTTGATAACATCTTTCTGTCTGTTTCATTTAGCCTTTCTGTTTACATTAATCTTACTAACAATGCGCCAATCATTTGGTTTGTTCTATGTCATTTCCCATGTGATGCAACTTTTGGGCATTATTACCTCTGAAATTTACATAATCATTATTAACTTCTTAAATTTAATCCTGCATATCAACTTCTCTGGATTTAGAGACATATCTAGAAGCTATACCTCTCTCTCTCTCTCTCTCTCTCTCTCTCTCTCTCTCTCTCTCTCTGTGTGTGTGTGTGTGTGTGAGAGAGAGAGAGGGGGGGGGAGAGAGAGACAGAGAGAGAGAGAGAGAGAGAGAGAGAGAGAGAGAGAGAGAGAGAGAGAGACTGTTTCCAGAGAGACATAAATGACATAGGAAGATCTTCCCAGGATGTGGTTAGCCCTCTTCCATGGCTAGGGTTCCATATTGAATTAAAAAGGGACATGGAGCTGGCAGCAGCATTTATCGCTTTCTGCTTCCTGACTGAAGGGCGCAGTATACTAGAGGTTGCCCTTTCCTGTGTCTAAACCTCCCAGCCGTTGTACATGGTACCCTCAAACTGTGAGCCAAGGCAAGCTTTTCTTCTGGAAGCTGCTTTTGTCACGTATTTGTCTCTGATCTGAGGAAAGTTACTGATGCACCTTCGTAGCACAGGGCATTTGCTTGGTTGGGTTCAGAAGCTCTGCCGAGGCTGCCAACTTCCCCTTCCATCTTACCACACAGAGCACAGCACTCCTGGAGAGGAGCACACGGCAAGGGCTTAAACCAACCCCACTTCCACCCAGGGCACTTGCTCTTTCTCTAGTTATTTAAGGAGTTGAACTAGGAAGCCTAAATTAACTGGCACCATATTTCTGATTTATTCCAGCAGGATTTATTTATTGACCTTTTAGTCTGGAGTCCTGGGAACCTGCCGCTCTAGGCAGCTTCTTAATCCTACTGTGGTTTCACACCAATGTAAGAGTTTTGCTAACATTATATTTCTTAAAACGAAGTGAAAAACAGCATAGAGAGAGGCTCAAAACTTTGTTTCCGTTTCAAACCAGACAAATGCTTGAATAGTTGAGACTGCTTAATGAAGGCACCAGCTGTCTAAATCCATCATAAAATACAACCATTTAAAATATTTTCTTAAAGATGACATGTGAATAAAAAAATTAAGACTAAAGGACAAGTTAAAAAAAAGCCTCTATTTAAAAACACAGATACATATGTAACATAACTGCCATGTTTAGAAGTAAAATGAAAGGAAATTACAATGATATGTATATCACCAATAACCAAAACTATAAAGGTCTGAAAAACAAGTCTACAGCTTTCCTTTAACGAGTTCTCCCACAGTATTTTACGCTCCTAATGTTTACAAAATGGGACGTGGGCTAGAGAGATAGGTCAGCTGGTAAAGTGCTTGCCTGACGGCATGAAGAGTTTGGTCTCCCGAACCCGTCTAAAGAAGCCAGCAGGAGCGGGCAAGGCTTGACATCCCAGTGTTAGGGAGACAGGAGCTCACTAGCTGGCCAGTCTACCTTGCCTTCAGAGTTCTAGGCCACCGAGAGTCTCAAAAAACCAAAGATGGAGAGTGCCCAAGTAATAACACCCATGCTGGACTCCAGAGGTGCTCATGTGCATGTTTAGGTGCACACACAGGGAAATGCACACACATACACAGAACAAAAATGTAAAGAATTAAGCAACCACAGGGATGATAACATATGTCAGAAAATAAAATACTCTGTAAAGCCCAATTGTGCTCTCTTTTCTTTCTTTCTTTCTTTCTTTCTTTCTTTCTTTCTTTTTTTTTTTTTTTTTTTTTTTTTTGAGACAGGGTTTCTCTGTGTAGCCTTGGTGTCCTGAACTTGCTTTGTAGACCAGGCTAGCCTTGAACTCACAGGCATCTGCCTGCCTCTGCCTCTTGAGTGCTGGGATTAAAGGCGTGTGTACCAGCTGTAGGAACAATGGAATAATGACCTCCTTTAGGAAGAAACTGTGTCTAGCACTGTGATCTCATAGAGCTTCTTTGAATACTCATGACTATTTGCTTCATCCCTAATTCTTTTACACTTGGCATCTAGGTATTAACAATAGAATTCAGAAAAATCAAGCCTTCCCAATCAATTCTGACCGAGTCCTCCTCCTGATGGGAGCAGTCCCTGCATTACAGGACTCACACTGTAGTAAATTTTGTATACACTAATACTAACAGATAACCCCAACTTCTGTAAGATAGTACATTAATATCATTTGTAACAAAAAAATGAAGTGATTTCTTCATTGCAGTTGATAACTTACAAGGAAAAAAAACATAAGATTATGAACAAAGGGGGCAAATGGAGGCAACAATTTGGAATTTTCCTGACAGATAGTTAACTCTTAACTAAAATATTTGGTCAATAAAAGATAAATTATAGAGCTGGAAGATAGGTGAGCGTACAAGGAGCTCGCTGCGAAAGCTGCCTACCTATCGAGTTCTACGCTGGTTCCCACATGGTGGAAGAGGAGAACAGACTCTTATCAACACCGCATGCTGTGTCATATGTGTGTGCACACATATGTAAATAGATAAACAATTGTAATACAAAATTCAAAAAACAAATTATAAATCAAAAGCTGATAAGCAGTGTAGCACACAGGAAATATCCTTGTTACAAATGTTTGCCATCCAAACCCACGAACTTTGTCTCCTTTGGATGCCATTCTAGATACAGACAGTCCTAGGAGGGTCGGAGAGGTGCGATTGCCCCTCTAGAGACTTACTCCAAAAAGATATGACAAGCTCTGAGCCCCCTGCAGCCTCTGGCAGTGCCGATGCCATCTCTCAGAGGTTGGTTAAGTTGCTTTTCCTTTGTAAAGAGAAGCTATGTCTGAGTAGGACCTAACTACAAGGAGGATTTAAACTTTGACCTCTGACAAAGTATGGCTTTTCAGGTCAGATAGTCACGTGAACAATGCCTCTAAGGAGAAACGATTTCGTTTGTCTCTTGCTCTTTTTCCTCTCCTTCTGGTATTTTCATTGTGATACAGTTATTGGATATTGCAATGATCTTCCTAATATTTTAAAACCTTATTTTCTCTTTTAATTTTAGACATTTCTATTAATAAGTCATCAAGCTCAGAGATTCTTCCCTCAGCCATGTCAGATCAACTTCTAAGCTTAGTAAAACAGTCTTCGTTTTCAGTTGTAGGTTTTGATTTCTGACAACTCCTTTTCACTGTTTGGCCTGGGATTTCCATCTGTCTTTACATGGTCTTACCTGTTCTTCTGTGAGCAGTCACTTCAAGCTCCAACTACCCCTGCTTCCACATTAATAGGCTTCAGCATCTCAGTGACTCACGGGCTGGTTCTGTGATTTGTCACAGTATCAATCTGCTCATGCTGCGGTCAGCTGCATCACGAATCTCTGCCTACCTCACCCTGAGACGAGAAGGAATGGCTGGAGGGGCTCGAGTTGAGTTCCTCTATTTCACATGGAAGGCTCTAGTCTCCTGGAGCTGTATATTTCCCTTCTTCCAATGGTGTGCCTTGGAAAGCCCCACCAAATCAGCCTGTGGAAAGAGAGTTTCTCTCGAGGCCAGACTTGGTTAGGAACAACAGATTCAAGAGGGATTCAAAATGGTCACTTCTGCTCCTCTTGGTGGCAGGTCAAAGAGATCTTCTCTGGTCTTCACTGTGAGGACATGGCAGAGCCTTTGGGGGCAGAGTGCTCAGAGCTGTGAAGGTCCCCATAGCAAGGATCCCTGTGTGTTATCTCTTAGACCCGTCAACACTCAGCCGCTAGCTTGTCTTCAGCCGCTGCTCAAGTTTTCATAACCTCATCCTGATTCTGTGGAGATTTCTGCACAGGGCAAGTCAGGACTCTCTGTGTGTGTCTTCCTTTCTCTCCAACTTGTGGGAGGGTGATGGGAAGCAGTGTGCCTTGTGGTCTCCATCCTCTGAATCAAAGAACAATTCCAGAATGATCAGGGGTGGGGACAGTTCAGGTATTATTTGTTCTCAACAGAGTGGCCATTTCTCAGCTTCTTGCACACTCTCTGGACAGAGAAGTAGAAATCGGTTGACAGCCTAAAAATAGTCACATGCCCATAAAAGTCTGTGGAACCCCATTAGATTTGGCTTCTGCTGTTTAGCAGTGAGAACTTTGGACTTTCTCAAAAGCAATATCCTGTATCATTTAGGGACATTTTTGCTCTTATTGTCTGATATGTCTATTTATCACTTTGTTCTACAAAGTAAAAGCATCAGATGTTGATTTTGCTGGTGAGACAGCAGAGGGTTCATGGAGGAGCATGACTCTGCCTTGACTAGCCCTCCCAATAAACAGTTGCTCACTGCAGGCCTGAGTCTCCACCCAAGGCCAATGACTAATTTACAATTTCAAAAATAGCCTAAGCAAGCACAGAGTGTTTGTGCAATGAGATAGAACAATAAAGCCCACTTTTAACCAGCTAGGTCTTCTTTAGTTACTATGGCATACAATGGACCTTATGAGGAGACTAAAACACTATCACCCCCAAAAAACAGCAAAGCCTACTCCACTGATGAGCTTTTCCCCTATCTCCTGTCTTTACTTTCTTTGCTGTGGGTTGTCCCAGTGCTGATTTGCATGTGGACTCTTTTATTCACCAAAATATACACTGATGTGTTTCAGGCGCTTCCTCCTGAGATAGAAGCTATATTCAACATCTGTTCTGTTGGGTTTCCATGCTCACCACTGAATTTCTGGATAATACACTACTGAGTTTCATCCTAGTTAAAAAAATATTTAATTAATGATTGCTCAACATTTACCAAACATGAATATGTCATACTTCACTGCTTCACAGAAGCAGAGAACAGTGCAGAATGACGCTAAGCTGAGACAGTAACTCTGGGCATGGCTCATGCTTAGTAGGCTGGTGGCTCACCTTCCATCAGTTCCCCCATTGGAAATTCTGCAGTGCCTTCTAAATCTGCTTCAGGGTGACCATCTCTAGGAGATAGATTGTTTTCCAGCAGATAATAACCCATGTCTGGCCCAGAAGTCTCTGTAGATGACACAGTGGAGTTTATCTGGGCACATGTTGTGCCACCCATAGGGACCAGGACCAGACAAGAACAAGAGCTGTATTTATCATCCATCTTTGAGCAAGCTGGGCCTCTCTTTCCTATAAGAGCCATTAACCATTTGAAGGAGTTTTCACAGTTGAGAAGATACTGGTTTATGAATGTGCTCTATGTGTTCCAAACCATACTGTTAGCACCCTCACCGACACCATGGGTAGGCCTTCTATAGGCTTTCCTCTAATTCAAGCATTGCAGGTGATCTGTAAGTAGTTATTATACTTGCTGGGATTGGAAGAAAACAAATGCCAATACTTCAGTAGGCTGCTTCTTTATACTTTTTCCTCCTTATCGCCACTCAAAGTTACTACTAATTCACTTGCACTTTGTTCCTACTGAGTAGGAGTTTACACTAAATGATTCAATCTATGATATGACTTCAAACAGTAATATGCACACAGTTGTTAGCTCCTGAAGGGCAAGGGAGGCACAAGTTTATCTTGCTTTACAGAGTACATTAAACAATACATGAGTTATAGTTGTTTCTAAGAGTATCCTTTTATGACAGGGCTGAATCATAGACTGTGGGGCCCATATGAGCAAGGCCTGTCCCCATAGTCCCAAGAGCAAAATGCAGAGTTGGGTAAGGATGCCTTTGATATCACTGAGCATTCTCCAACCCAAACTCTTTTCCTTGCTTCCTTTTCTTTGTGGTTGGACCAATCTAGCAAACAGAAAGTTGGTAGCACTCTCTAGAATGCTTGCCTTGGCACTACGTCCAAGGAAATGTGATAGTAGAAGCAGAGTTGGCAGTCATTCCCCTTAGATGAAAAAGACTGAGTAGTCAAAAGAGACCTGTCCCCCAATCCACTGAGAATGGAGCCTCACGGAGACTGTGACAGTGACCCCCACTCAGACCTCCAACCATTCAGAACTATAGGGTGGCACAGGACCTTTTGGTCATGTCAGACAGCACATTGGCATACATCAAACCACTGTCTGTGGCCACTGTCACAGCAGTAATGGCCTATCTTGAGCGCCTCCTGCATCATCTCCAGGCTTCTCACACCACACAACATTGCTATGTACCGAGTTCTTTTCCATTCCTTTGCATTTTTGGGCTGTCTTCGTGATTTTTCCTGACTTTCATTGGTCCCAGTCTCCTCGCATGGCTCCTTTTCCCTCTCCCCTCACCTCCACCTGAGAGGTCTTACTTGTCTTTCTGTGTTTAACCCAAATGCCTTTCCTTATGGGAAACTTGCCTCATAATCCACAAGAACACAGGCCTCAAGTCGCAGTTGCTTTGTATTGGTCTTTCCTGAGACCCTATAGGCTTTGTAACACAAGAAAAAGTCTATTGTATTTTTGTGCTCAGTGATAGGGCCTGGCACATTTTGTTGCTGAGCAAATGTTTGATGAAAAACAAGTATTTGTTGAAAGATCCTCATTTCTGTGTATTTAAGGCTTATGAAACTAAGTAAAATCCAAGACGTTGATACTCTCATCCTTGAAGTCAGTTTCCCACTTTCATTTATAATTTCCATATTGATTAAAATCAGTGTTAATAGCAATATTGTCTGCTGGTGTGGCATGGTTCTCGATCACAAAGAGCAGTGACTTTTAGGAATATAGGAAGTTATCTGAGTAACATGTCTATAGTACTAACAAAACCACTACTCAATATGGGTAAAAATTGTACATATACCGCTGGGCACGGTGGCACACACCTGTAATCCCAACATTTGGGAGGCAGAGGCAGGTGGATCTCTGTGACTTTGAAGGCAGCCTGGTCTACAAAGTGAATCCAGGGCAACCAAAGCTACACAAACAAAACTTGTTTCAAAAAAAATCAAAAAAGTGAAATAAAATAAATGTGTATAAACATTTATAGACATGCTTCCCCCATTCACTTTTTGTGCTATAACACAAAACACCTATAAAGAATGGAAATTTATGCCTCAAGATCTCAGCACTAACACATTTCATGTCTGGTGAGGGCTGCTATCTTCTTTCAAGGCAAACACATGTTGTGTCCTCACCTGTTGGAGGGGCAAATGTCTTGTATTCATATGGAAGGCAGAAGTGCACTGAAGGCACACACCCTTTATAGGGACACAGATCCCTTTAATAAAAGAAGAATAGCCTGTTAAAATACTTCGCAAACACTCTCACACTAGAGCATATCATCTCAATGATTTTTATTGATTTATTCTTCTCTCATATATTACACCCTAACTACAGTTTCACTTTTCTCATCCCCTCCCACCCCCTAGTCCACACCCCATCCAGTCCTCCTCCTTTCCCTTCAGAAAAGGGCAGACCTCCCAGGGACGTCAACCAGTAATTGCATATCAGGTTGCCATAAGACTAGGCACCTCCCCTTGAATTGAGGCTGGATGAGGCAACCTAGTAGGAGGAAATGGACTGCAAAAGGAGACAAAGGAGTCAGGGACAGCGTCCACTCCCATTGTTAGAAGTTTCACAAGAAGACCAAGGTGGACAAATCATAACATACAAGCAGGGACCTAGGTCAGACCCATGTAGGCTCCCAGATTGTCAGTTCAGTCTCTGTGAGCCCCTATGAGCCCAGGTTAGTTGATTCTGTGGGGTGTGTGTATGTGTGTGTGTGTGTGTGTGTGTGTGTGTGTGTGTGTGTGTGTTTGTGTGTTATGATCATCAAACTACTAGCTAAACAGAAATAACTTTTTAAGTGACACGAGGCCTAATCTAGAACCACAAAAGATTTGGATGAACTCCCTTAAATCATAAAAAAAAAAAAACAACTTATTTTTGAAATTATAATGGACAATATGCTTTACATTCCTCTAACTAGAAGGAAGCCCATGCCTAATTATGAGGACTAAAGAATATTTTGTGGCTCACAAAATTATACCCAGAGTGGTGGCACTTTGAAGTACTCAGGATTAAAGGGGACTGGAATGCTTCAGAGTGAAGCTCTCCTCAGACCTTATCTACTCACTATTACCCTACATTAACTCATAGAAAGAAAACTCTTTCTTGCCCAAAGCAAGTCATAAAACCAATAAATATCATTTTAACCTCCCCTGCCATCCTGGTAGAAGGTGGTAAAGATGCCCTGGGGCCCATCTTTTCTGATAGTAAGCTGTGAGAGCCATGTTCTGGGGGGAAATTCTGCCCCACACTTAGAAGGAAAGAATGCATGTGGAAACTGTGGATGTAAAAGTGTGCCCTGTAGGCTCTTATGTTCAGACACTTGGTCCCCAGCTGAGGGTGATATTTGTTGTAGAATTTTTAGGCGATGAAGCCTCACTGGGGGATGTGGGTCACTGGGGATGGCCACATGAGTTGCCTCCACTTACTGTTTGCTTTCTGAGTGAGGGTGTATGTTATGTGACCAGCGAGCTTCCTGCTCCCTCCACTGTGCTTTATCCACTGTGATGTGCAGTATCCCAATAAAACTGTAAGTCCAAGTTAGTCCCTTCTCCCTTAAGTTGCCTTTGTCAGAGTATTTTATCACAGCAGTGAAAAAGTCTCTAAGAGTGTCACACAGAGGAGTCAAGGAAATCTGCATTGACAAGTCTCAGTGGCTGTCCTTCTGCCATCCGTTACTCTCAAACGGTGTGTTTTCTCTTGACGTGTCACATTTCTGTATTCCATTCTCCATCAAGCCTAAGCAACAGAATAGACACTCCCCCAAAGGTCCTTGAACTTTCTTTTCTGCAAACTCTCATCGTTTTAAAAAGATGTGTTTATTCTTATTTTATGTGCATTGGTGTTTTACCTGCATGTATCTCTGTGTGGAAGTGTCAGATCTTGGAGTTGTGACAGTTGTGACAGTTGTGAGCTGCCACGTGGGTGCTGGGAATTGAACCCAGATCATTTGGAAGAACAGTCAGTGCTGAGCCATCTCTCTAGCCCCAAACCCTCATCTTACATAAAATTTTGACCAAATACATTGCTTAGGTTTTCTTTTTGTGACCCTGCCTCTGACTATGAGCTTTTATAACTGAAAAAGGGCATCACAATTTTGTCCTTATACTCACAAACATTTCCTTAAAAATAATTTTGTTACAGAAATTCTTCAAAGAATGTTTAATAAATAATTAGTTATATATTTAAAATTCTAAGTTCCATTAGTACCAGAACAAGATTTCAATTACATTAGGGTCTAAAACTTAAAATTTATCATTCCCAACAAAGTTGTAATAAATTCCCCTGTCCTCTACCTCTGTAATGTTCATAACAAGATCTTTTAACACTAAACAGGGCAATCTTTTGCTCCTGTATTCAGAGGATCGAGTCAATCTTTAAGGGATGGGATCCATGTAACACTTAAATGTTGTGATTTACATTTAAACATTGCTATTTCTTAGAAATTGTCTATGTTGTTTCAATGGACAGTTTAATATATGTTAGAAAATAATGGTGACTAAGGATATGTGTACAAGTGGTCCTCAAGGTAAAATTTAGAAATCTCAATTACAAGAAAAGTAGAAAGCATTTTGTCTGATGGACTAAGCCTATTTTGTCATCAGGCCAATTACTCCTCCAAGTACTTCGCTACCTAGTTTGATGTTGTTTATTGTCATATCCTCACATTTAAAAAAAACTAGAACTGCAAGTAATTTGTTTATTTAATATATTGTTCTAATTCTTAGTGACTCCAGCTTGTTGAAAGGGGCTCACAGGAAGATCAACTTATGAAAGAAGAGGGGCAAAGAAATCAAAAAGAGAAAAGTAGTTCCTAGGAAATAAGGAGGAAGGATGAAAAAAAGTATAAGGATCCCAAGGAGAAATAGAGCTGTGCACTTGATCAGTGAAGGAAAAGGTTGCCTAGACCTGTGTTTGATGACCCTCCGTGGGAACAGCCCCTGAGATCGCAGGCAGCATTGAAAGATTCTTGACCCTTCCCTGATTCACTAGCACTCAAGGAATGGCAATCTTCACTTGTAGATCTTACCTAACAGTGACTCTTGGCTGAGCTAGCTAGCTTTGTCTCATCAATGAGAACATGCATTAAACCTCAGCCCATTATGTATTTATGTATTTATTTATTTATTATTTTTATTTATTCACTTTACATTCTGATCGTAGCCACATCCCTCCTCTCCTCCCGGTCCCACCCTCCCTCTTCCCTCTATCCCCCTTTCCCTAGTCCTCAGAAAAGAGGACCCCCCCCCACTAACCCACACTAGCACATCAAGTTGCATCAGGAATGAGTGCATCCTCCTCCACTGAGGCCAGACAAGGAAGCCATGAGTAGGTCACAGAGCCCATGTCAGTGATAGCCCTTGCTCCCCCTACTAAGGGATCCATAAGAAGATTAAACTGCTCATCTGCCACATATGTGTAGGGGGCCTACGTCCAGTTTGTACATGATCCGTGGTTGGTGCTTCAGTCTCCTAAGTCCCTGTGGAACCAGGTAATTTGACTCTGTTGGTCTTCTTGTAGCGTTCTTGTCCCTTCTGGGTCCTTCTATCTTTCTTCAACAATTCCTCCTAATGTTTGGCTGTGAGTCTCAGCATCTTTTTCAAACCATTGCTGGGTGGAACCTCTCAGAGGCCATCTATGCTAGGCTCTGCAAGTATAGCAGAGTCTTTGTTAATAGTGTCAGGGGTTGGCCCTCTCCCAAGGGGTGGGTCTCAGGTTGGGCCAGGCATTAGATAGTCCCTCAATCTCTGCTCTATCTTTATCCTTGCACATCTTGTAAGCAGGGTCAATTTTGGGTCCAAGTTTTTATGGTTGGTTGCTGTCCCTCTTTCCTCCACTACCCGGCTAGGAGGTGGCATCTTTAGTCTCTAGGACACCCCCTTACCAGGTATCTTAGCTAATCTCAGACTATGTAAACTTTTATTGAGAATTTACTTTGCAAGTTACAGTGAAATGTTTAGCTATGCAATCCATGATTTTTGAATTTACTATGCATCAGGAATATTCAAAGTTTTTGAAAGTCAGTAAAAAGTACCTATAACGTGCATAGCATTCACCTCTGCCCAACATTCCATTGTGTACTTGTTGATCAGCTTTTCATTCGGAAAAGTGAGGGAACAATCTGTTAACCATAACACACCAGTAAACAATGATTCCACCCTAGTCCAGCATGAGAAAGCAGTGAGTCTATTGGGGGGAACAGTTACTTAGAAAATGTGATTCAAAGGCAGCTGCACCACCAAGTTACCACCCGACCAGGGTGATGACTCATGAAAGTTTGGTCACTGGAGACTCATGCTCAGTCAACCCTTTGCCTTTTCAAACTTTAATATTTCCAAAGACCAAGTGTAGCTGAGAGACAGGAAGCAGCTACAAAGGAATCTCAGATAAAGGTACACTGACAGCTTCCCCATGCCCTCTATAAGAGAATATGAATAACTTCATTACTATTACCATAGATAAAGCTCTCTTTGTAATTCTACTTTTATTATTTTTATCTGCTATTTCATTGCCATGACTATGGAGCCAAGGCATTTTTTGGGTACCACAGTAATCTCTGCTCCACCATAGGGATTGTCATGCTAAGCTGGGGGAAATATAAACAAGTATCTATGTTACTGTCTCCATTTTACAAATTAAAGAAGTTGAAGCATAGAATGATTCCATGACTTCACCAAGGTCACACAACTTGTTAAATGGTAGATCCATTATCACATTGGACCAAAAAGGGAGAAATATAACACAATAGTTGAGGTGTGATGGGGTAGATAGTAACAGAAAGAACAGGAAGGGCTCATAACAAAGAATGAAGTATCATAAAAGAGTTTTTGTGAGAATAGAGAACATTTAGATAAGAGTAAGTTCCCAGGCAGGGAAGAAACATAAGGTGAATCCCAGAAGGGATGCAGATGTGGGGCTCAGGAAATGGCCCTGTTGGTGAAGTGCATGCTGTACAAGTATGAGGCCTTGAGTTTGAATCCCTAGAACCCACTCAAAACTGGGTGTGAAAAATGTACCTCTATAACTTCTGTGCTTCTGGTTCAGGGGCTGTTGGGACAGGTGGACCCTTGGACCTCATTGGCCATTCAGTCTACTCAGATCACTGAGCTACAGGTTCTGTTAGAGATCCTGTCCCTCCAAAGCAATGATGAAGAGAGATGGAGGAAGACATCCATTGTCAATCTCTGGTCTCTATACATGTGTTCATACACCCATGTGAATACACACATACATGACCCACATGTACAAGTAAAAGAATAAAGAGAAAAGAGGCAGGCTCATGGGAAGTGTAAAAATGTATAGTGAGAAGTGATGATGGAGTTGAGGAATGGAAGTGACTACCATTCAAGTATACCACAGTGGGTGGGAATTCATTAGAGAAAAACTTAATTTTTAATATAAGACACTCTCTGTACCTGTTGCTTAGTGACTTCAAGCAGTTGGCTTTTAAATTGAGTAGGATCTTGGATTTGAATCTTTGCTTCACCTAATGTACAACAGTAGACAGATCACTCTGGTAGGCTGCAATGTCTTGTCTGTTCAACAGATTGGGAAATGCAGCTCTCAATAGGATGCTAGGACAAGGTGGAGTTAGAAGGTGTGCTTAGCATGAACTCTGGTGCCTCATATTTGACCATGTCCCCTGGAGGGGGAGACCTGGTGGCACTCAGAGGAAGGATAGCAGGCTACCAAGAAGAGACTTGATACCCTGTGATCATATACAGGGGGAGGAAATCCCCCTCAGGGACAGTCATAGGGGAGGGGAATAAGGGGAAAATGGGAGGGAGGGAAGAACAGGAGGATACAAGGGATGGGATAACCATTGAGATGTAACAAGAATAAATTAATAAAAAATATAAAAAAACAGAAGGTGTGCTTAGAAGGTACCTGGAATGTGGAGGTGTCCATAATATATAGGGTGAATTGGAGAGAAACAAGGAAGTAAAGACAGCGTGTTGAGGTTTACTTCAGTAATTCATTGGTGATGTGGTGATGGTCTAAAATGGTGGTGTCCTAGAACAGAGTAGAGCCAGCTTAAATTCTTGCATGACAAGATTGTCAGTGCCTGGACCTTTTTGGTCACAATTGGGAATGGGTGGTAGTGGGTTTGCATAGGAACCAGAAAGCTATGGAACTCTACAATGTATAAAACATATTCAGAAAAACCAGCCAGTCCATACATCAACAGTGTCAGTGCTGACAAACATTGTCTGAGCATAGGAGTGGGAATGGGATAAAGTGAACTGACTAAAGAATGTCAACAAAAGTGACAAAAAAAGATCCTGGTAACTAGCTTGTTGTAAAAGGTGCCACAGTAATAGAAATGTGGTCAAAGTGATTGGTTCTTGCACCTATGGAAGCACTCAGGCATGAATTCCTTATAGAGTGAGTGAATGGATGAGTATGGAAATGAATAAACGAATGCTTAGTGAGTGAATAATATTCACACTTGCCCAACATTCTGTACATCCAAAATAATTCTTTTAATCTTCACCATGTAGGGAAATAACTGTTGTCCTCATGTTATGTAAAGAAATAAAGCACAGAATGATTTTGTGACTTGTCTAAAGGCACACAACTATTTATTTCTATAGATCCCAGGATCAAGAAGGGAAATCCTTAAAAGCCACTAGGTAGGAACTGAGAGTGGCCATAGAAGTAGCGTAGTCTTGGTGGGAAGTTGGCAAACTCAGTCACAGACTTGAGAGATTTAAGGTAATTATTTAAGGGCACATGTAGGTCAAAGTTTCAATTGTTTGATGCCTCAATTATTGGATCTGCCAAATGGATTTTAAAAAAAAATTAAGTGGAAGCCTTCATTGAAAATAGTCCTTGAAAACAACACTGAATTTTTATAAAAATACAACCGAGAATTAGTGCAAGTCGTCATTATAGCTAGGGAAAGCTACACTTTTGTGTTTATTAAATTTTCTGGGGAGACCACATTTTAAAACTTTCAATTATGTGGTCTTATGGTGCTAAATATTTCCTCTCATCATTCTTTCTCGCCTAACCTCACTGTGTTGGCTCTGAAGTGGAATACAAAAACCTACTCATGCCATGTAAGCCCCGGCATGGTTCCTCTTAGCACTGATGTGGTTATGTGTCTGCTCCTCATGCAAAACCTTCCCCAAAGCTGCTCTTGTCTCCAAGGGCCCATTGGATGCTGACCTCTTTTTTTTCTTTTCTTTTTCAAAATTAGCTCATGCTAACTGTATAAAATAGTGGGTTCCATTATATTCCGTACTTAAATATAATGTACTCTGAGTGTATTCAGTCCCACATTACCTTCTTGTCTCCCTCTGATGACCCTTAGAACATTGGTCATTAAGGCTCTCTTTGCCTACATACAAGGGTTTCCTTCAACAGCTTTGTTGAATGATTTATACATTGTTGGTAAAGCCCAGGAATGCTAGAGCTACAGAAACATTGAGGTTTTTTTTCTCACTGCTCTGCTCATCCCAATATTCTGTATACATGATAGTATTATAAATTAAACATAGCTTTTGTAAGTCTTTTATTACCTTCCATACTACCACTACCCAAGCCATCCATTTATTTCAAGTTGTAACTTGTTATCTACACCTTTTAGGGCAAATTGACCTGAGCTTGTATTAGTATATTTACACTGCTACCCCACCATGCTGAGGGTTGAAGCCATGGTGTGTTCTTCCAGGTGAAGCACATGCTATTGAATGGACTTTACCTCTCTTTCTGCTCAGCAATCTTCATATCCATGGGCTTCATATTCTTAGGTACCTCAGTGATTATAGTTCTAAGAATTCTCTTTATCATACTTTCCAGAAACTCTTGGAGTCCTTTTCTTCCTTTGAGAAATTGCCCATACATTTAGTGTCTGATGATTAACCTTTTACCACATAAACATTTCTCAGAACAAACAGATTTCGAGATCTAGGCAAACTATCCTGGCCTCCAGCTACTGAGCAGATTGCTCGCCCAGGATTTGAGGCAACAGAGGAAGTAGGTTGCTGTGGGAGCTGGAGGTTCAGCCAGTCAACTTAAAACAGTGACTTCCACCACCTCTGTCCAAGCTGTATGCTCACTGTTGGACCCTCAAGGAAGTGTGTCCAAGGAAACCTCAATCTGGTCAAAAGTGGTACCCAGAATATGCCAAGATGCCAGTGTGTGTGTGTGTGTGTGTGTGTGCATGCACGCGTGCGTGTCCATTCACATATGTATGAGTGTGCATATATGTGCAGGTGCACATGTGTGCTTGTGAATGTATAGTGTTTAGACTGATGTTGGGTTCCTGCTTGACCTCTCTCCACCTTAAATATTGAGGTAGGATCTGTCACTATACCCAGAGCTTGCCATTTCAGCTATCCTGGCTTGCTCCAGTAACTTCCTTCTGTGCTTCCTGTACACTGGGAATATTGGCAGGTTGCCATGCCAGTCCAGCTTTGGTTTGGGTTTGGAGAATCTCAAGTCTGGTCCTTTTAATACCTGAGCCACAGCAGTTTTACCCATTAGCTGTAGCTCCTGGATAACTTTCAGTCATATTTTATTTTCATATTGGCATAATCTGGAGTTCTGTTCTTGCACCTTCTGTGGCTACTGACACTTAAGTTCTATAGAAGTAGTTGTTCAAAACACAGTCATTAAAACATTGTGCATTTTATTCTTCATTGTTGCTATTGTTCTCCAGGGTAATAAAATTAACTAAGAGAGACTAAGATTACAGGACACATGCTTCAAAGGGCTTGATATGGGCAAAATCTCACTACCTAAAATTAGTTTTGGTCAGATATTAAAAACTTAAATTCATGCCAAAATATCATATGATAACCTAGAAATGTGTATAATTTTCATGGTTTTTGTGTCAGCTAAAAAATAAGTTAAGATATGAAGCTGGGAGATGGCTCAGTAGGCAGTAGCATTTGCTGGGCAACCATGAGGACTTGAGTTCAAATCCCAAGCTCCCACATGAAGTGCCAGGGATAGCCTCATGGGCCTTTTGTGCTGGGAATGTGGATAGAGTCAGATTCCAGGAGCTCCCTAGCCACCAAAGCAGCAAATCTCTCTTTTATTTCCCAAGACAATAAAAAAGTGATTAGATCTCATCCCTATCAACTTAAAACATCTATCTAGACTTAAAACATCTTAACCCCTAAACAACTAAGCTTAATTGTGAAACTAAACTATCTGGTCTTCAACCCTATCATAGATTTGAGAAGAAATAAAACTTAATTATCTGAGTAAACTGGAAGTACAGGTTAACAGCTTCCAAAATGAAAAAATAACAGAGACAGTTTGCTGCCTGAACAGTCACCCAGACTCTATAATGTTGGAGCATCATCTTCAGCCTTCTGTTCCAGTATATCTGACAGACATATTTATGAGGCAGGAACTACTGAGGACTTTCTTACCCTGTCTTGGCAGAATTTGGCTGTTGACTTTTCCTGCCTCTAAGCTTGCCCCTTTTTACATAGAATTCTGCCTGTGGTAGAAATGAAGGCATTTTGCCCAGTGGCTTGTTTGCCACATTTGAACCCACCAACACACACACACACACACACACACACACACACACACACACACACACACACAAAAGGTCTCCCCAGAAACCCAGGCAAACATCAACCACAAAGAGATGCTTTAGGTCCATTTTCTCTTAGAACTCTGAAAAAGATGGAAGCTCTTTCATCCCTACACAGTGCAACATGGGCTTGGAGCTCTATCCAATTTTTTAAAAAAGGGATTAGAGTAGAAAGTGATTGAGTAAGACACCGACCATCCTTCTCTGGCTTTGACTTGCGTGCCTGCAGGTACTTGTGCATTCAACACACACATACACACACACACACACACACACACACACACACACACACACAAACACACACACACACACACACGCTAATTAATTGATTGATTAAAAATTTCAAAAGTTTTTTTCGGGTTGTAAACACAGTTCAACAGTAGGGGACAAGCTTAGCATGTGCCAGGCCTTGTGTACAATCATCAACACCAAGCGAATTAGATTTAAAAGTATCCCACACAGCAAAGGGCAAACATAATAAAAGAACCCTGGGTGCATCTTGTGATTTCTTTTGTTGTTGTTGTTTTTGAGACAGAGTCTCATTGTGTAGTCCTGGCTGTCCTGGAACTAGCTCTGTAGTGGCCTTGAACTCACATAGATCCTCTTGCCTCTGCCTTCCAAGTGCTGGGATCAAAGACACTATGCTTGGCTCATCTTGTGAGTTTTGTGCTCAGGCATTTTGACCGGTTTGCTTTCCTTGGAGCCACTGGGTAAATGAGTATGAATCAAATGCAGGTGTCAGCACCTTCTGAGAGAGCTCACTCACCGCAGCCCTGGGACACATGCCAGTACCAGAGGAGGGAGGAGAAGATTAGAGGAGCCGCAGACACACGACGCCAGAGCTGGAGCGCCTGTAGGTAGTGCACACACGCACACAGAGAAGGATGTCAGTGATGCTTTAAGACTGCCTTAAAAATCTAGCAGAGGAGTATTTCACCCATTTGTCAGGCCTGGAAGTTGGACTGCCTCATTTGCATGAGCTTTTTTGTTCATTTTTAAAAGACAGAGGTGTTGAAAACAAATTCCTTGTGATGCCCCCCCCCCCCAAAACCATCACAGAGATCCGTATCAGTGCATGAGTTGGATCAGAGTCCCGTTCTGATGGAGTGTCTTCATGTCAAAACAAGAGCCACCACAGTTGTGAAGCCTTTCTGTCAGTCTTGCAGCTGACAGAATTAGGAGGTGTGGCCTTGTTGGAGGAAGTGTGTCACCTGGGCGGGGGGGTGGGGGGGCTGGATTTTGGAGTCTCAGAAATCCAAGCTAGTCCCAGCATCTCTCTCTCTCTCTCTCTCTCTCTCTCTCTCTCTCTCTCTCTCTCTCTCTCTCTCTTCCTGCTGCCTGAGGATCTGTTTGTAGAATTCTCCCTACTTCTCCAGCACCATGTCTACTTGCATGTCAACGTGCTCCCTGCCATGATAGCCATGGACTAAGCCCCCTGAAGCTATAAGCAAGCTGCAATTAAATGCTTTATTTTATAAGAGTTGCCGTGGTCATGGTGTCTCTTAACAGCAGTAGAGCACTGACTAAGACACTAGAGGAATCTGGCAGAGAACCTAATTACTGATGGGAGATATTTTGCTATATACTGTGAATAATGTGATGGTTACATAGTTTGCCAAGATCACTCAGAATGTCAGCATCCTTTTACTCATCCTTCTCTCGGTACTGTATCAACAGGGGCTTTAGAGAAGCAGAGCTCCTCCTAAAAGTCATGCGATTTCTCATTTTGTGTCACACTCTTCTTTGTCACTGAATTCTCTTGATGTACACTGGGGGAAATGACTCAACTGCCTGTTTGGGGCTGCCATGGTACTGTTTTTGTACTGGACTTTGATGGAAAGGAATTTGTCCAGATTCTGAATCCCCAAATTCATTAAGAGGAATCTGCATTGGATCCCTCTGTGGTGTCAGAGACATGTTTGCTTGGTAAAGGCTTTGACTCTCAGTACCAAGGAAATGCTGAACTTGTTGACCCGGATGGGTCACGTGTGAACCTTAAGCTCTCTACCTAATGTTCTTCTTGCCCTCCACCTAACACTGGTACAAATCCAAGCAGCTTGTCCTATCTCTATTTCCTGGGTGTCAGGACTTAGGTAAGGCTTCACCTGTGTCCTTGATTAGTCTCAACACACCTTCTCCCCACAAACCTGGGAAGTGTTTCTCTTCAATTAGGACAGAGTTGAAGGTGAACAAGCTATGAGCCTTAAACTCCAGCAACTTCTAAAGTTTTGCATCTGTAGCCAGGAGCATCTGAATCTAAGTGAAGTGACTAAACACAATGTCTGTACTGATGAGTACTGGGATGAGCTTTTGTTGTGCTAGGAGTAGGGTGAAGAACAAATGGATGCTGCTTGGTGAAGCCCTCACTTCTCTCCAGTGGACACTTTAGCTCTGCTGGCATAAAGGATGCCTCAGAGATGTGGCCTATTCCTGTAAGCCACAAGAGCGATATTACCAAAAAGTAATATAGAAGTCATCCAAGTGTCACAACAGAAGAGGGAAAGATTACAATCATGACCATCAAGGCCATTACAATATTATGGGGACAAGCCAGGAAGATCAGCACTCGGAGAGAAACCTGGTTAAAAGAATAGAAATACAAAAATGACTCTCAGAATGTGATGGAAGATGGTCAAGTAAGTTCAGAGAAATTTTATTTTCTGACCTTCTTATTGGCACTGAAGAAACATAAGAAATGCATAGAGTCAGACACTAAGGCAGATATCCAAGACTGAGAATATTTTAGAGCATAAAACCTTTTTGACTTTGATTGGAATAACATCCTAGTCAACTCATCTGCGTTACTTATCCTTGTTGTTGTAAGCAAATACCTGGCAGAATAACACAAATGGAGAACGTTCTTATTGGCTCACAGTTTAGGTGAATACAGTCTATTATGGGCAGCTCCAGTCCTGGCATGGGGAACCCTTACCTTGTGAGGGCAGACAAGCAGGAGATAGAGATCTGACTGGAACCTTCACCAGCCAGGCTTCCCAAAACAGTGCTACTGGCAGGAGACAGTTGAGCCCATGGGGAACATTTTACATGGAAACTATAATGGGACCCCCAACTTGAAATATCATTAAGAGGAAACTGCTGCATATTAGTATGCCTAGCTGACTGAACACAGAGCTTATCTCCCCTACACTATCACCTGTCATGCCCCCTCCTGGAAGATACAGCTCACTGTTGCTGCTTACTATTGCAAGAGAGTGTAGTCTCACACGCCATTCTCACTGTACAAGGTCAAAATGCAAAAGCCAGTGTCTGGTTTCTATTGAATGCAGATTACTTTTGCATTATTGTAAAACAAACAAATCCTAAGTCCAGCTATTTTAAATAGAGGGCACTCTGTAGTGGAAAAGGTGATAATAAGATGTAGAGCAAATGGAAGTATACAGATGTTGCGGATGCCTCTGCCTCGGCACTTTGCCTACAACTCCAAATAGGTCAGCCATTAACCCTACAATATGCCACCCCTCCCCTTTACTCTGCATCCACTTGGACGAAGTCCCTCCTGTAGCATCCTGTCACTAAATTATTCACTAGGTTGCTCTGCTTCCGCTTGCAGCAGTTGCCCGTTCTTCTTGGTGGTTTCTTCCATCTTCCATCTGAGATGGTGGTTCCCTGGCACAGGAAAGCAAGGGATCGTCAGCTAGCAAGCATCCTCCAGCATCATTATTATTTCACAGGATGGACTGCCAAAGAGAAAGTATAAAAATCTCTTCGTGGAGTTCATTACCAGCAACATTTCCTCATATGCAGTTTCATTCTTCTCTTCCAAGAAACCTAAATAGGAGTAGATATTGATTTTGGAAATACGTTCCCTGAATGGTAAGAAATAGCAAGGAGTACTGTGAAATGTGATGTATAAATCTACATTTTGTTCATTCACAAAAAAAAACAAAAATATGTGCTTTGTCAGTGCTGAGGGTACCTAACAGAAGAACACTCTATATTTAGAAGCAAAAAAAAAAATCTTTTCAACACTCCCCCCCCACCCCCCCTTTCTTGGAATGAATATAATATCTAGGATTCTGCCTTTGCAAGTCCTTTTACAGGACTTGCCATTTTGATACCCAATTTGACAGGACACAGGCTTCAACTCATAAATATTCTGATTGAAAGATTTGTCTCCTGGAAAATATCCACGCAGATAAAGTGCTTCGACAAGACAAGACGGGGTAAGAGAGTTGAAACCAGTTCTTACATTTTTCATGTGGAGCCATTCTTCTGTTCTTTGTATTAAATGTTCTGAATAGTTTCAGTCTCTTTATGAACTGATAAAATTGAAGCAGGTAAGACGTGTGTGTGTGCGCTCGTGCGCGCGTGCAAATTCATTATTTCTGATGGGCCAAGTTTAAAAGCTTACTGGAGCATTAAAAAAAAAATGACATCCACAATGCTTTCTTTCTGAACAGCCTAGGGAACACAAGGCTGGCAACAGAAATGGGAATATATTCAGAAAATCACAGCTTTGCAGCAGCAGGCTGTCATTTTCAGGCGCAAAGGCACAGTTAGATTCAGTGCACAGATACACTCTCCTACTTAGTCTCATATGAAAAGCATATCACACCCCAAAGACTTCTCGTGGTTCTTCCCTGTGCTCACAGACAGCATAGCTTACAGTGTGATTTTCACTGTCAGTAAGTGTAAACGCAAAGCCTGTTTTTTTTGTGTTCAGTCTTTGCCTGGTGACAGCTCAGTCACTCTGGGGCCAGAGGCCTTTGCTCTTGGTTTAATTCTCTGCTCTCTCTGACCATTGAAATTCAAAAGCACTTTTGAGCAAGGACGCTGAGACCCTGCATTTTCGCTTTCCATAAACTGCCACCAATCCTGCCTGCTGATCCTAGTCGCTTTGCAGCCTAGGCCTTTTGCTAGTAGTGGCATGACCCTTCCTGTGCCCACCTTCTGCCTTTGTTTGTTTTGTTTTAAATAGCAGTCTTGTTTGGGGAGTACACTTACTTTGCTTGTAGAATTGAATATCTCATGCTCTTAGGTAGCAGGGTTGTTTTTAATGCCTCCTCTTTATTGTTTGAGTTGAGATAAACTTTCACAGTGTATAGCCCAGGTTAGTCTGGCACTAAGTGTCCAAATCAGGCTGGCCTTGAGGCCACTGTCAGCCTCCATCTCAGCCTCCCTGGTGCCTGAATGGCAGGCATGCACTGCCATGCCTACCTGTCTGTTTTGTTTACAGAACTGATACTCAGTCACACACATTCAGGTAATGCTGCTAATTGTAGACAATAATACCAGTCAGAGTTCTAGTCTCACTTCGGCCAAGGATTCGAGGATGCTCTGGATACTTGTGTTTTGCTGGATTTCTCCTTTAGGCCGTGTCTCATTGGGTTAGTTCTATCCAAGCATGCCTCACAAAAGCCTGGGTGCACAGAGTGAGCTAGCCCCTCCCAGACTAGGACCAGCTTTTTCCTTTTAAACCATTTTTTCTATCATAAGACTGTTTCTGAGAAACAGACAAAAATCTTTGCCCCCTAATTCATCAACACTGGATTATCAATTATAACTGAGTGACTGTTTCTTGCATGCCTGTGGAGGGATTCCGTGTTGCTCAAAGGTTAGTATTTTAAACTTTTTAGCTCTTAAGTTTTCTGATAATGAGCTGTGATTGTTTTTGCCTGTACAATTATTTTTGAAAGTTGAAGTAGTATGATTCTCTGTCTCTCTCTGTCTCTCTCTGTCTCTGCCTGTGTGTGTGTGCATGTGTGATTAAACTCAAGGCCGTATGCTCGTGAACAAGTGCTCAAGTGCTCTATCACAGATCCACACCCATGTCTCCTAGCAACTGCATTTGTAAAGTTCAATACTTTATACAAAACCTTCACTTCTAACCTCGTAACCTTGGAAGGGACCAGAATCAACTGCATAGCTTCCTTTAAATGAAGTAGCGAGGTGTGATTCAATGTTCATTTATTATGTTTTGTTTTTGTTTTTGTTTTTGTTTTTTTATAAATAGGTAGTTCACATGGACTCATAGGGTTGTGGAGGAGGAAGAAAAAGAAAAATACTGTCAGTGATGACATCTTTATTACAACTGTTTTATATATGTGGCTGTTTGAGGAACATTATAGTCAATTAATTTATTGTCTTTCTGAGCCTGTCTTATCTCCCCAAATATAATAGTCTCTAGTTAATTTATTTCCTAAAAATGACACAATTTTATATTTCCTTACAGCTGCATAAAACTCCACTGTGTATTTCTACTATATTTTTTTAAGGGATTCATATGTTGACAGACAGTTGGCTAATTCTGTTTTGACTGCTGTGAGTACTACAGTTCTACATGTATTATAGTAGGAATATGGATGCTTGGGCACGGCTGCCATATTGAGCCATACTTTTAAAAATCCTTCTTATTTCTTAGATAGCAGACCTTTTCTTGATGTTGAACACACCCTGGCTGCCATTCATGGGGTGGCGCATCATTTCTCCCTCGGTGGATAATCCTTATACCACTTCAGTAGTAGTTTGGGGAGTGGGTCAACTACAGATGATGTAGTCATTTTGCCCAAGCCAATGAGTTACAATGTGGTCACTTGGGTGTGGGTCTGTTTATGACTGTTTCGTTGCCACGAAGCCGGATGCTCTGTGTTCAGTTCCCTAAACACACGAGGAATGAGAAGACCAACTCCTACAAGTTTCCCTCTGACCTCTGATACACACACACACACACACACACACACACACACACACACGTGACATGATAATGAAATCACTCATCTAATTCATTAACTGGAAGATAAGGCCTCTGTTGCAGATGTTTTATTAACCTACTACGAAGTAATGTGCTCATAGTTTTTCTTTCTGTCTTCACTGTTGTAACATTGGTCTATTAAATTATCTTAAACGGCTCTTCTTTTCATTAAGTTTCGCAGCCTGGCTCCTCTCTAGGAGGTCCTAAGTGTGTTTCCCAACCCACTGTTTTGTTTTGTTTTGTTTTGTTTTTAACTCAGGTGAATCTAAACTGTGCTGAATAAACATCAATGGCTCCTGTGAAAGAGAAAGCAACACAAGCATCTTTCAGTGTGAAGGGGCAGGAGAAGCAGGCTATCCTAGCAGCTTGTCTTGGAGAAGGGCAAGATATATGTTCTCGCTGTGTTAGCCGGAAGTCCAGAGGCGTGGGCTTATGCAACAGCTCCCACGGAAAAACCAAACGCTCCAGCCACCCCAAGCAGCTTTAGGTCCTTCCTCAGGGACTAAGATCAGAGTTACTGTCTCATAAATTCTACAAGTTTGGCTCTGTGTCCCAGCTATTTCCTTCTCATCATCTTCTATCCATTTGGAGCTGTGAAAAAGGAAGGATTGGGGTGGGGTGGGGGATTAGTATGCACTCAGGACTCATCGGGTTTGCTTAGTTGGAAAAGGCACGTAAAGGGGGGGGGGGGAGGCGTGGCTTAGCAGCCTTCGCTGTTTCAATCAAAACATCAATTATTTCTGTTCTAGCACCTATTTAAAAGAGATCCTGCAGAGGGCAGATCAATTACTTCAAAGCCCTTGAATTCCTGCCCCTAGCCAAGCTGAGCATCAAGCTGGTGGCATTGATTGAGAGCTACTGACATACATAGATTACCCGGATGGAGAGGGGGAGAGAAAACATTATTAGAAAAACACAGTGCAGCTATAAATTGCCTTGTTAGAGTGTTTTTGGAAGGGAAACAGTGCTTTAGGAAGGTCACAGCCAGTGATGACAGTGTGAAGAATGAGTCAGGGGAGCCGGTGAATAATGGCACCTGACCAGGATGTGGTCAGAGCAAGAACAGCAAGGAGGGACTGGCTGCTGCCTTTCAGTACCTCTCTGCTTCTTTCCAACATCTGGATGTGAAGTGGAGCAGGAAGACTTTGGGTTTATACGGGAGAATTTCAGCATGCATTTAGTCAGCGCACTGTGCCTCTCACACAGATGATGTTCCTCCGGTGTCTAACGACCTCTCTACGCCCCTAAAACAAGGTAGCCAGTAAGAATTCTAGATTCATGCTTATTTCTCTTCTGTTTACATGAACAGTGGGACTTTTTTTTTTTCATTTGGGAAATAAGGTAATTAAATTGGGGTGGTCTCCAAGGACCCCACAGCTTTGACAGCTTGAGGCTCTGTGTTTGAGAAACAAGAGGTTTTGTGATTTTTCCCTCCAGTTTGAATATTGAGTGACGTCTGTACAACGCATGCCGCCATTTCAGGTAAGTGCCATCTCTACAGTGTGTGGTGATAGTGCAGGTAATTTCTGAACCTTCATGTATTCTTCGTATGCTAGCAACCCCCAGATGCTTAAAATCAAACTCCATGTTCTCCAGGTGGGTTGCCAACACCCTGAAGCCTTTTGGTTGGTCATGCGGGTGCTTGACGTCTCTTCAGTGCCAATCAAGTCAAGAGGAAGGTGCTACTTGTGACTCTTCTCCTTAGGCCAGCTCTCAGTTACAGGCAGGGTGGGCTTTCCTGAGTTAAAGTCACACTTGCTGATGGTTAATTCACACAGCATACCTACATGTTTCCCTCAGGTAGGTCCCTGTCCAAAAGCAAAGCAACAATCTTAGAATTATTACACACATCAGTCATCATTAACATATCTGCCCAGAGTAAATGTGCAGCTTGGTACAGTGAAGAAGAACTTGCACTAGAAATTAAAGATGGTGTTCTTGGGATTTTATAATTTATTTGCTAGGAATCCTTGAGGAACTCAGTAATCTTGCCTACCTAGTCAATTCTCGCGCAGTTTATGAGCACTTGTCACATGACAGGTACTGTTTTGAAGGTTTTTGTATCACTCTAAAATTTTTATATTTATTAGCTCATCAAATATCTAGAACAGGAACATTATCAAAACATTTTGGAAACTTCAAAAATCTATAAAATAATCCCTCCAGTCTTCATGTTTCACCTTGGTGATGAGAGTTCAGTGTGGCGTTCACGTTGTCAAGAGGCACCCTTAAGGCCAAAGAGCCCCCCTAGCCCCTTCTATGTGGGGCATGAAAAGGAGAAAGTTATGATATTGATTGTTTCATATATACCACAATTTAGAAACAAATAATGGCCTTCCAAGTGGTTTGAACAAGTATAGATAGTGATAATTCTCTCGTCTTATACTTCATTCATTTGTACTTAAAGAAAGATCAATTTTCATTTGTGAGGCCTGCAATTTATGTTGTTGGCATTTGCTCACAACTAAGCAAAAAAAATACGTTTTTACCTCCAAGAATTATCTTCTAATTGAAATATAGGCAAATTATATCTGATATATAATTATGTATCATCCAATTCCTGTAATATGAGCTGATAAAAAAAAGTAGAAAGAGAAACAAGAAATTCCCACAGAAGATTTTTCTCAAGACATTATATCCTGTGATCAAAATCAAAATAGACTTACCAACTAGAGAAGGGATTCAGGTCAAGTATGCGAACTAGTGGATTTGCAGCACAAGCACATATATGGTCTAGTTAGAACGGATATCAAAAGCAAACTCTTTTTGGTCCTCTATTTACCAGAAACTCTTTTCAGCAGTTTCTGTAAATCCTTACCTTGTTGCCAACCAGCGATTTGAGGTTCAAAAGGAACTAGAGAATGGAGCTATTATTTCTGTGACTTTTCATTAATTCTGGGCCTATGGTGACTGAACATCTTTCTTTCCAGAAGCTCAGAGGCATTGTTTACTGAGCTGCTATGCTAATTTGTACTTTGGAGCAAGGCTTGAGCTAGGACTTACTGCAGAAGTGGTGCAAATGGATTGTGTAAAAGCTATGGCTCCCAGATGCTATAGTTGGAGATGGCTAAGCATGATTTAGCATTTACTCCCATTTGTTTACACTTCATTCACCACGTGACATCTTCACCTAGAAGTCCTAAAGACACATCAAATTCAACAGGTCGAATATGAATTCATTAGCTTCCCATTCAAAACTGATACTCTTTTGGTATATCATACCTTGATCTATTGATATAATACTTTCTTTTACTCTTTAAAAGTTCCATACATTGAAACAAATGTATATTGATCATATCCACCCACAACTGGCCCAATGCCCCACCCTTCACATCTTCATTAATTATTCACTATCCATATAGAAACCCAAGCTAGAAACCACACCGTTCCTCTTGAGTCTGCCTTTCCTCCGGTGTTAATACTCAGTGAACGTTTCCTGGCCATCCATTCCACCTCTAAAATGTCTTTGAATCTGCTCACTCCTCCAACCACTATCCTCATTTTCTCTCTCCTGGATCTTTGTCAGAGCTTCCTAATGGGTCTGCCTGTCTCCAGGGTAACCACTTTCTATTCCACCCACTGAGCTGTGCCAGGCTGTGCTTTCTGAATAGCAAATCTGATCTTGTCATTCACACAATTAAAATCCTCCAGTGGATCCCAGCCACTTACAGCATGGAAACTCGGGCTCCTGAGCTCAGCCTACAAAGGCGGGTTTGAATTTGGTTTCTGCACCTTCCACCTGCAGCTCTCAAGGCCATCCTCTGCTAATTTCTCAGCTTGGCATCACATAAGCTGAGCTTCCGTGGCTTGGCTTGTGCAGTGCCCATGCCGAGAATAGCTTTTCTGTCACCCATCCTCCTAAGCACCTACTTGTTCCTTCTAGAAGGGATTCAAGCGACACCTGCTCTCAGCAGCTCCGGTTCCTAGTCCCCCTCTATGCATAGTCTCAGGAACAATGGCATATGCAACCTTGTAGCGTTTTTCACCCCATTATATTTGAATCCTGTTTTTGGATGTATTTCCCCCCAGCTTTCTGTGAATTCACTGGAGCACTGTCTTTGTATTCTCAGCCGCTAGCCAAGCGCCTGGCAGAGGAGAGGAGCCCACTACATGTTTGCTGAATATGAATGAATATCGAGGCAGCTGGTTTCAGGAACAGCAGAGCCACCCTGGGCATGCAACTTAAAGTCCTTTGAGACTTTGTCCTCATTTGCAAAATCAGGAACAAAACAAGCGCTATCTTCCTGTGTGTTATAAGGATTAAGGAGGGTACTGACATGCTCTGTAAAATGATATACTAGTAAGAAAGTGTGATTATCGTGACACGTACAACAAATAAGATTTTTAAAAGAAGGTTTTTGTTGTTGTTGTTGGTTTTCCGAGACAGGGTTTCTCTGTGTAGCCTTGGATGTCCTGGACTTGCTTTGTAGACCAGGCTGGCCTCGAACTCACAGGGATCTGTCTACTTCTGCCTCTCTGCGTGCTGGGACTAAACAGCATCACCACACTGGGCTATTTTTAGAAGGGTGTGTGTGTGTGTGTGTGTGTGTGTGTGTGTGTGTGTGTGTGTGTGTGTTTGCATGGGGAAATGCATATGAATACAAAGGCTCTCAGAGGCCAGAAGAGATCCCCAGATGGCCTGGAGCTGTAGTTACAGGTGGTTGTGGGAAGCCAGACATGGGTGCTAGGAACCAAACAAGGGTTTATTGGAAGAGTAGCAAGTGCTTTTAACTTCTGAGCCATCTCAGTAGTGTATCACCCCCAATGTATTTTAAACCTTATTTATAGATCATAGAACAGAGAAGGATACTTTACAAAACAGACTTATAATCATCTGCCTTCCCTCTATTGATCTCCTGGTAAATTTATCAGGCAGAGTCTGGCCAGTATCCTTGCAAGTTGCTTCTGTCCTAGGCTGGGCCGAGCTCAGCAGGCTTGCCAAGCTCCACTTACACCCTGTACTGCCTGCTTGTCTCACAGATAGCGCTGTTCCATTTCACACATTTATCTTTCCTATGGTCTCTTGTGATGCTTGTGGTTTGTTCTCTGTGCCATCCTACAAAGGGAGTCAGATTCCTAGACCAAATTGAGGACACTGTAGACTGAATATCCACTTACTGACAGTTCTCAGATTACCCTGCTGCTGGTTGAGGGGTGTTCCATGAGGTGCCCCCCCCCCAGGCTCCTGAATCCTCTCTTGAGTTTCCCTTGACTGCTATTTGATTTCTGCCTGGGGCTCCAGAGTGCCCTGGAGATTCCCCAGGTCACTGTCATCCCTGATGTTCACTTTAGCATTCGTATGGACACAGCACCCCTGCTCTCTCAGTATCAAGTCTCCATGAGACTTCAGATATGCATCCTTGCTATTCAAGAGTATGCCACCTAGACAAAACAAAAACAAAAACAAAAGAACCCACAATGTCTTTCCTGGACCTATCTCCCTTCCTCCTTCTTGAGCCTCTTTTCCTACTGAAAGTTCTATACTGGCAGTGTTTTTAAAAGATGGTTAATTGTCCCTGGCTATTTGCTCAGTGTCAGGCCATGTGCTGTACACAGTACAGGCAGCAACTCACGTCTCCTGATATGAAACATGCAAGGAGTTACTATTAATGGCCTCTGTGAAGGGCAAAAGACACTAAGGCTTAGCGAAATTACATGGCTTGGGAGACATAAGGCTTGAGTCTTCTCATGACCAGAGTGAGGTGCTGCCACTGAAGCAACAAGATGCCCCCTCTTTCTTCTCATCTGCACCCTCGCCTTCCTCTGAGGCCTTTACCTTCCATCCAGAGGCATGTAGTTGTATCTCCCTTTTGACTCATGATGATTGTTGCCCACCCACACTCTATGGTAATCCACTGTGTGATCTCCAGTTGCCTCTGTCCTTATATTTCCCTCACCCTTTGAAATGGAGCAGAAGGCAAAGAGTGGTGACCTCTTTTTCTGTACATTCCTAAGCTATCCCGGGCTAACCTCAACCAAATCTGTTAGACAAATATGTTAATGGGCTCTACTGACATAAAAAAGCAGAAGGGAATGAATCAACGTAGTATTTTTTTTTCTTTAAATTTCCATTCTCGTTGAGTCAGTCTCTAACGTAGTCTAGCATCACACTTGCCATGGTCTTTACCTCCTGGTGATGATCCTCTTGCTTCCTCCTCATGAATGTTGGAACCAACACCCCTATTTTATGTGGGTTGGGGCATGGAACGAAGGGGATTGAACCAAGGGCTTTGTGCATGCCGGGCAAGCATTCTACCAAATGAGCCGTGTCTGCAACCTAGGTCCCCTTTCTGCATGGTTTTAAGACTCGAAGCCAGAGCCTCACACATGCTAGGCAAAACACTCAATTGAGCTATATCCCCAGCCTAACACTCTAAAGACTATGAATTATGAACTATCATTCATTTCCTACAGACATTTTAGTATGTTAATTTGTAATCTATTAAAAGAAACTCACCAAAGCCAACTACTAATCATATTGGTTTTGATTGAATTAAGGCCACATATTTATTCATAAATGTAGAAAAGTAATTTTTTAAGGTAGAAAAAGAGATCCATCTCTAACATCTAGCAGAGTAAATGAAGGGACTAGAAAAGATCATGTTGAGGGAGGTAATGCAGACCCAGAAAGTCAAACACATGTTCTCTCACCTGAGTTTCCTAGCTCCCAATCTTCAGATATACCTGTAATCTTCACTTTTCATCAAGGATGCTTCTCTTACAACCAGTAGGTAAGGAGTATCAGAAAACCACAACCAATGGGCAGGGACCATCAGAAAACCACTACCAATGGACAGGGACCTTCAGAAACCCATAACAAATCATTTTAGAAGACAGGCAGAAAGATTGTAAGACCCAGAGGATCAGGGAGTTTGCTGTGAGACTGTGTCCCTTAGAAATGTCACAACAACACCTGTGAAGTCTCACAAGCATGGCTGCCCAAACATGGGCTGGGCAAGGATGGCTACACTAGCCATGCTAATGTGGATGGTGGGAAGCTCACAAGGGCTCAGTCCTACCAAAGAACTACTGGCAACCAAGGGATGCTAAAAGAGGCCAAGACACTCTTCTACAGACAGAGCATACCATTTGGCCACCCAATACCAAGTACAAGTAACAGTATACTGAATTTAAAGTCTCTCTCTCTCTCTCTCTCTCTCTCTCTCTCTCTCTCTCTCTCTCTCTCTCTCACACACACACACACACACACACACACACACACACACCACCACCACCACCAACAACAACAACAACAAAAACAACAACAACACAGCAGCAGCAACAGCAACAACAAAACAACAGGCCATGGGCCATGAATTTGAAAGAGAACAAGGTAGGTACATGGAGTAAACAACATGGGTTTGAAGGGAGCAAAGGAAAGGGGGGGGGGGATGATATAACCATATTATAATTTTAAAAGATAAAAATAATGTTCAAAAAGGTAGGAAAATAACTTTAGCCTTCATTAAAAAAACATTTTCTAGTACCTTCTTCTCAGTTAATTAACTTGAAGGTTTTAATACTGCTGGTAACAATCATATTGCTTGCAGTTCTTCTTCACCACATTCCTATGAGATAGACAGGACCAGGCAAATGCGAGCTGCTTTTAGAATAAAGCAGACCTGGATCCAAACCCCATACTGAGCTTCCCAACCATGCCTTTTCTTACTATTAGGTCTCATGGAGCTACTTGAGAAAACTGAAATTAGGCAGATGGGAGAGCAAAGCTAATTTGAAATCAGATATTTTACTTGCATGCCTTTGAGCTGAATAAAGTTATTTATGTAAAGTAATTTAAAACAGCAATTTTATTCCTTAAGTTAAGCAATGTGGCACAGAAAGACAATAAATAAATATTCTGAATGAATCAAAAGAGTCTTATTATAAAAATACCTCCTAGAACCATGAATTAAGTCCTGTATATTTCTGTCTGTAGATGTTCTGGTGGGCATTTTCTTAATGCAGGAACAGTACCTCAGGACAAGTGAACATTTATTGGTCGACAGTAGAATAACAGAACTATATTTAGCAATCTAGCTCCCTCCTTCGATAAGGACCCTTCCAGTTCAGCTCAACAAAGATAAGAATGAGAAGGTGTCAGCAAGATTGTTCCGTATTATTAAATCCCTGGAAATGCATGTATTTGAAAACTCACCAGCTGGTGGCGCTGTTTTGGGAGGCTGAGGATCGCGGGAAGGTGTGGCCTTGCAAACCGAAGCAGCTCGCTCTATATACCACTTGATCCATTCTAGCTCCTTGTTCCTGGTCAGGCACCACGGGGTGGACCATCTGCCAGGTACAGCATCACAGACTAAGACCTCACATACTCGGCCACTTCTACTTGGTCTCTTCCACCATCATGGATGGAATCTTGAGAAACTCCTAGGCAAAGTAAGTCCTTTTCTCTTAACTTGTTCCTGCCAAGTGTTTTGTTACAGTGTCAAAAAAATAAAAACGAACAAAACAAAATAAATTAGTATACAAGAACAAGGTCTGGATAATAAAAGAACAAAACCACGCGAGTGTACGTGTGATAGCACGTGTCTGTATTCCCTGCACAAAAGAAGTTAACGCAGGAGGATTGCCTGCAGCTCAAGGCCAAGTTGGACTACATAGCAAGCATTAGGCTAGCCAGGGCCACCTAGAAAGACCCTGCTTCACAAATGGAAAAACAAAACAGAAACAGCAACCACAACTTACAAGGAGAACTTCCACAGTAATAAATGTGGTAGACCTTTCAGTCTCTGGAGCTCAGTGAACTGTGTTTCTGTTATCTGTCCCCCCCCCTTCCTCTCCCCCCCCCCATGCCCCCCAAAAATAAAGAAAATAGATTCTGCCTGGATCTCTTGCTTTACCATCGTGTTCAATTAAAAGACTTTTCCTGAGAAACTACTTCAGTATTTAACATTACTCTCTGACCAGGGAAACAAGTGGGCTAATTTCAGATTTCCACCCCTCCCTCCATTTCTCCAAGTCCAGTCCAACAGTTTTGTGTTTAGTTCTGTAGCAGGACTGGCCTCCCCCTCTCTCCCTCTCTCTGCCCACACCTCCAGTGCATCATACAGGTCTTCCCCTACGATCTGCCTTTCCCCCATTATCTCTTTATCCATCCCACTCCTCAACACAAGCCACTCCAGCCTGGGAAGCAAGTAGCTTAACTGTGGATTTTCACCTCAATCTCACTCATAGCTTTGTAGCAAACTACCTGTTATGGCCTCTCCTCACTCCAAGCATCCAAAAAGATCCATACTTACCACTCTGCACAAAACTCAAACACAAATGGATCAAAGATCTCAACATAAAACCAAGTACACTGAGCCTGATAGAAGAGAAAGTGGAGAATAGCCTTGAATGCATTGGCCCAGGAATAGACTTTCTGGACTGAGCACTATTAGCACAGGCACTAAGATCGATAATTAATAATCAGTACCTCATGAAACTGAGGAGCTTCTGCAAGGCAAAGGACACTGTCATTCAGACAAAGTGACAGCCTACAGGATGGGAAAAGGTTTTGTTTGTTTGTTTTTACAAACTCCACATTTGATATAAGAACTCAAAAACTAGATATAAAGGAATCTGATAAACCAAATTTTTACAATGAGTACAGTTCTAAGCAGCAAATTCTCAAAAGAGAAAATCCAAATAGCTGAGAATCACTTAAAGACATGTTCGGTATCCTTAGTCATCAGGAAGATCAGGAGCTACCTCAAGATCTAGCTATACCATTATTAAGACATGTAGCCAAGGGATGGTTTATTTTACCACAGACACACTTGCTAAATCATGTTCATTACTACTCTATTCCTGATAGTCAGAGATTGGAAAAAACCCAAACATCCCACGGATAGATGAATGGTTAAAGAAAACATGTTACATTTACACAATGGAGTATTACTTAGCCTTAAAAAATGTAAGCATGAAATTCACAGGTGAATGGATGAAACACGAAAAAAATCATTCTATGTGACGTATCCCAGGTCTGGGAAATCAAATACGGTTTGTATTCCTTTCTATGTGGATTTTATTTGTTAGGCAAATGATAACCAAGCTACAATCTATAGAACCACAGAGCGTAGGTATAAGGTATGGGAATAAAGGAGGAAGATAGGTCTCCCTAGAGAAGGAAAACAGAATAGATAGTTATGGAAAAATGAAGGTGGAGGGATTGGAATGGGAGGATCAAGTAGAAAGGGTAGGGGAGAGGAAAATGAGAAAGGGAGGAATACGAGGAGAGGCAAATAAAATTAAGGGCCATTTAAGGAGTAATATGGAAACCTAATACAGTAGAAGTCTCCTAAAATATATACATATATGACAGTGATCTAAATGAAATTCCCAAATAGTGGGGGAGACAGAGGCTCAACCGGTCATCTCTTGACACCAGTGAACTTTCCAGGGCTGGGATTGGATTATATCTAAATAATTTGTTTGCCAAAGAGGTCCCATGGGAACCCCCCAAACAACCCAAGCTGTTGCCAAGATTATAGCTTGCTCTCCACAATCTGGTAGTAAAATCCCATTGGTAAAGACAACACCTACACAACTTACTAAACATGGAGAAGTTGAACTGGTGCCAACATAGAGCTATGTGCTAGTGGCTTTTGTTCAGGAAGGTACTCTACAGGCTCTGAAAGGAGAAAAGTAAACACCAACCCAGCCACAAACCCTTTGCTCTACAATGGTGTTCTATCTGCAAAACAGTGCTAGGGCAGCAGTGGCACGAAGCTTGTAGGAGTAACCAACCACTGGCTGGTTTGACCTAAGGCCCACTCCATGAGATGGAACCTACACCCAACAATGCTTGTGTGACCAAGAACCAGAGACCAGGGAGCCTAGGGACCTAGAGTATAATCAAATACTACTGGTCTAAAAAAATAAGTAATAATAAAAGGATTTGTAATGATATTCTGCCATATTCATAGATCAACGCCTTATTCAGCCAGCATCTCCTGCAGCAGATGGGAGCAAATACCAAGAAGAAATATTATGCAGAGATATAGAGACCTTAGAACATTCGGCCATAAGTGGAATATCTCCATTAAAATCCCTCCCCTCGGGGGTCAGAGAACTCCTTAAAAGAAGAGAAAGAAAGAGTGTAAGAGCCAGAGGGGATGGAGAACATCAAGAAATTAACGCCCTCTGCAGAAACAAGATCACTATACATATGACCTCACAGAGGCCGAGGCAGCATGGATAAGGCTTTCAGTGTTCTGCACCAGATGGGGTCCTAGGAGATTGACACGTGCCCCCATCCCTAACCCAGAAGCAATCTCCAATTGATAACCACTTGCAAATGAAAATTTAATTTTCTGCAAGTGAGTTTTGCTGGGTAAACAAACTACTCTTAAGTGTAGGCTACATATTCAGTAGTAGATGACCAACATACACAGTATAACACACATCAATGGCATCTTTGGAGGTTCCTTATCTGCTAAGGCCAGGGCTTTTCCATTTCTTTTCTTTTGAAAATAATTTTTATTTTTATTTTATGTATATTAAACTAAAAAGCTAAAAGTAAAAAAATGAATATATACTCTTTTATATTTTATTTTTATCTTATATATTATATTATGTTAAATGTAATATTTTATGCTTATGTACAATATATTATAATATATATATTATTTTTACCTGCAGGTCTTTTAAGGATGTATCATGACTTCCAGTTAAGTGTTTTTATAAAATTCTTGTGTGTGCAGAGAAGTGCCTGATTCTTGTGTCTTCTCGTCGGGGTTTTTTCCTTCTGTTTGTTTTGTCCTTTTCTAGTGTGTTATGTTTTGTTTCATTGTATTTTATTTTATTATTATTCCTTAGAAGTCTTTTGTTGTTGTTGTTGTTTTGTTTTGTTTTGTTTTGTTTTTTCAGATGATAGACAGAAAGAGGAAATATCTGGTTGGTAGGGCAGGTGAGAAGGAACTGCGAGGCACAGGGGAGAAGAACCATATTCAGGGGGTATTACATGAGAAAAAAAATCTATCAACAAATCTGTTGTTCTTTTTTAACCCTCTGTCCTAGCTGATCAAACATAATGTCTTCCTGTTATATTTTTAAAGGTCTCTTGACATTTCTGTAAAATCTAGATTCCCCCATTCTCTGTCTTTAGCAAATATAGGCCACTACTGCTGTACAGTGACCTTGCTCATGCCCACAGAGAGCTGGAGCCCGATCACTGGTTTGGTGCATCATCTGCTATTCTGTCATAAGTAAGGAGTTTCTGGAACATTCTAAAACCAAGAAACACAGAGCATTGCACAATATGCTGTCCCAACTTGGATCTAGCAAAGCCAGTATGTACAGTAGCATAGAAACACAGATCCCACGACCCCTGAAGACCTCGGGTTCTTCAGATTGCTTAGGTACCTACTTCAGAGGAGTACCAATGTGTTGTTTTTCCTAGCCGGAAGCAGTCTGCTATGCACATCCATTCTCCATACGATTTTTTTTTTTTTTTTTTTGCATTGGCCAGGGCTCCTGCCACATTTGGCTTCTCAGCCTCTTACCATAAAAGGACAGTGAAGTTGGCTTTAAATCATCTCCAGGGTAGTTAGTAGTGGCACCTGGTAAGAGAAAAGAGGCAGCGAGTCTTGGAAATTAGTGAGAGCTGTACTATGTGGTGGAAACAGAGTTCCAGAGCATAGGCAATGTCAAGTTGCTGGCTGTTGTTTGCTGTGCATAGTGAAGTAGCCCAAGTGCCTGGAATCCGAAGGAAGAGCAGAGTATATCCAAAGGACAGCAAAATTATTTATCACTAAAGCAATTATGTCACAAAGTTTAGAAAATGCTGGTCAACATAACCCTCTATTATTGAAAGAAATGAGCAACTATATTCACTCATTTTTAACAATGAGATTGCTCTGGGGGGCTGGGTGGGGGGTTACTCTGAAATAGAATTTCAGAAGCCTGCCATTTAAAAAATAAAAATAAAAATTTAAATATAGTCCCCTAAATGGTTTAAACACTACTGATTGTTAAAAAGTCTCTTTGATTTTTATTTTCCTTTGGCTTGTTTATCTTTTAATTTTATTTTTTTCCTTGTTTGCATAGTGACTGTTTCTTGCTCGCGTTCCTTGTAATGTTAGAATCACTGCCTAAATATTCAGCAGGAACACCGAACAATTCCTTCAGGGCCCACCCTGTATGTATGTTCAAATCAAGGGACACTCCATAGCTCTAGGCCACTACTATACGTCTCTAAGTTTCTGCCATTTGTATGTCAATAAAATGTCATCTGCTATCCACCTCACAGAGTTATCGAGGATTAAAATTTAAACCTGCTACAGAAAACAGCACACACTGAGCACCCACTCATTAAAAATGTGTTACCTTTTCCTGTTTTTCTTATTTTGAAAAATAAGCAAGAAATTACTGCAGGAAAAAAGGAGAACATACATTGAGCAGCATGGCCGTTTCCACTCAAAGATAAATGCTGTTAACATCTCACGGAATATATCATGTATCTCTTTGAATTATTAAAAACATGTAGCCATGTGTAATATTGTGACTGTAGTATTCCCACATAGTATTGATTTCTTTTTCATAGAATGAAGTCATGTCTTGTATAACTTCCTATAATTAATTTAAACAACCATTTAGTAAACACTGCCTTCAAGCTTTGGCTAGCTGGCAGGGAATAATACACTGAAAACAAAGCTTGGATTAAAGAGTAACCGTGGTTATAAGTGTGAACAAAACACTCACACCGAGTCAAGAGTGTCAACTGCATCACTGAGGACACCTCAGCCCGCCTATGTGTTTACTGCTGATACCACTGTTTGATGTGGGCCTGACTTCCCTTGCTGAAGATTATTTTGACATTCATTTATTGGACTAAATTGTTTCTGGCCAAGTCATATGCTGCTAGGGTGGATGGGAACCCGTGGTGCTGCATAGAGAGGGGCAGCAGCATGGTGGCAAAGCTGAGCAGTGGTGGGAAGGGGCTCACCCTAGTTTTAAGCCTGGGAGATTCCCAGGTGTAATGAAGTCATCTTTGATGGAGGAAGCACCGAGAGTTCGACAAGAAGTGCCAGCAAGTAAGGCTGGGTCCTTCCAGGACGTGGTTAAGCCCAAGAGTGTAGGGACAGAAATAATTAGTAGTCATGCAAAATGAATAGGGCACTATCTGACCAACAGGAACCCCCCACTGTGGGTCAAATATATATTGAAGGGCTCCAAATGCATGTTGCCCACATTAATATAAAGGGAGAAATAGATGAGCTGCTGTTGTATTTATGAACTGAGCTGACTGCAAAAGGACATGGCTAGCTCCTCATAGCTGCAGCAAAGCTCTTGATCACAGCTAACATATCTGGGAGGCACTACCCAGAGGAGCTGCCTTGTCCGGCTTGGCCTGGCCTTGCTTCCATCTCTACTGAGTCCCCAAGGGACTATGTAAAACATTTGTCTGCGGAGTTATCTTTATTTCTAGTCCTGTAAAGAAATACATTTGAAAAGTGTCTAGTATTTTTTAAAAGCTTACCTCTCGGATGATATGTCCGGTTGACTGACACTTGGCCCATAGTTGCTCAAGGAACTTGTCTGCAGTTGGTAAAGTGAATACACACGCCTACCCAATTCATCTGCTGGGCTCAGCTTGGTACCGGTGCTTTTGTTTTTCATTCATTAAAATTCCTATCAGGACACAAAATGCTGAATATCACCCAAAACAAAACAAACAAAAGCAACCAACCCGCCCTCCCAAATTCCCAAAAAACTTAGGCGCAAAGGAAGCAAAGTTGTTTTATAAAGAAACAAAGCAAGCCATTTATATATCACTTTTTTCTTCCTTCTTAAACACTTTATAGAACTTTCAAGTTTAAATTTTTGTGACATCTGTAAAACCCTGATTTATTGAGGTTTTGTTTCTTCAGCTCCTTCTCTGCCTTACAAAGAAAAACTAATAAATGGAAATAATAACAGATATTCAGTCTTTCATACTTTTTCTACATGTTCAAAAGTAATAAAAATGGATTTATTTAAAACTAGATATTTAGTGTTTAAAGAGTAGCTTTCCTATATACAAGTTGAAGAAGCATGGAAGGGTTAAAAATAGGTATCTCTAGGAAAATAGTGAGTCTGCATCAACCGCATGTTACACAAATATGCAACTATTTCGGCCTTTATTTAAAAAAACTGCTCATGCAAATTGATTCCAATTTTAGGAAATACAATTATATCTTAAGGAAAAACTGTGAGCTATGCTGAGACAGAGTTGTCATTTGATCTACGCTATTGGGTTTTATTTTAGTCTTTATTGAATGCATATGGACCCACTGGTTTTACTTTTTCTTGCGGTAGGGAAAGAGGTAGAGATTGAATAGGTTACATACGCTGCATTATTTTTAACAGACATTGTGTTCCATTAGAGAAAGAATCATTTTCAGCGAATGCACCAAAGGCTTCTGGTTGTCTCTGTAGGGCTTGTTTTCACTTTCTTCTATGATAACACAGAGTTTGATTTGAGGTTTGGCGCAGTGCCACCAGCTCAAGACCACATTTCCCAAACCCCCTTGCAAGGTGTGGTCTTGCTACAAGTTCTACACATGCGTACTGAGCTTCCAGCGCACAGACTGTTTCTCCTCCCTCCTTTCTGCAGCTCAGAGGTAAGTATGGTGGCTGCCTAGCCCCCTAGACTGTGTGAGTAAGAAAGCGTTTTGTTGATGGTAGCACAGGAACCCATAGGCAGTCCATGTCTTGGGCTGACTGGATGATCAGTATGCTGTTCCATAACTACCTTCATCATGTCTATGATTTAGGTACATAGGGTATATATTTTGAGGAGACAAAACAGAGCTCTGTGAATAAGGAATTTGATGCCTAGAAACGGGGCTGCGACAAACCCTAAAGCATTGGTCCTGATGATTTGGGTAATATAAGGCCCAGATATAAAGCTCCTTGGTGTGCTGTGATAAAATGTCTGGTTACACTGTTACCGTGATGTCATAGCAGAATACATACTCTGACTACTGATTACGAAGTTTCAAGAATGAGGCAGTATATTGTCTTATGTTGGTTACTCGGTATTTTAGATGATGAGCCTACAAAAGGAATAAATTCAGGCAGTTAAGTTGGTACCTGAGTGTGCTTGCAACAAAAGTTGGCAATCTTAGAGCAATTACGTTGTAGACTGCCGATTCCCACCTACACGGTGCACAGAATGTACTGTGCACCTAGTATTTTGTGTGTTTAAAGAATCTCAGTTCTCAGACAAATCAACCAAGTAAATACTATTTTAATTCCACTTGGCTTGGAGAGCAGAACAGGGAAAGAAGCTGTCAATTACACAGCTAGTCCATGGCATGCCTGGCTTGAGCTGGACAGTCTGGTTTTAAACGTTTGTACTCCTAATGAGTAGGTAGTTTGGGTCTCAAGGAACTTCATCTCAAGAGAAGCAACTGTAAGTAAGAAAGCACTTAGAAACCTACAAGAAGAATGTCATAACGGGTAGATCAGGGCACAAGGAGGTCTGCTATTGCACTAACTAGGGACAATACAAGTGGAAAACATCGAACCCCTACCCTGATCTACCCAATGGACAGGACGTTCACCACAGTTATGTGGAGAGCGGGGACTAACTCTGACATGAACTCGGGTGCCCCTTATTTGATGACCTCCCCTTGGTAGGGAAGCCTGGTGGCACTCAAACAAAGAATAAGCAGGCTACCAAGATGAGACTTGATAGCCTATGGCCATAAAGAAGGGGAGGAGGTCCCCCCTCGGTCATAGACCTAAAGGAGGGAAATGAGGTGAAAATGTCAGGGAGGGAGGAATGGGAGGATACAAGTGATGGGATAACAATTGAGTTGTAATCTGAATAAATTAAATAAAATTTTAAAAAATGCAAAGGGTCAGAACTCATGGATGATGAGCACCTTCCCCAAATACGTGTAGTCTTAGTGTTTTTGCTGTAAGTCACGAGCCCGCTGTGGTAAGGATGAGAAGACTGTATTCCCACGCCAGCTCTGTGCTTCAACTGGCTTAGCGAAGGCCGATGTAAAGCAAGAGATAAGGGAGAAGACAGAGCCCAGAGGTGAAACTAAAAGACCCCAGTTTAAAAACATGTGGTTCTACAAGACTTGTGTCTCTGGTCACATAGACATAGGACTGCTGAGAAACAAAGAAAGGAAAAGCCCACCAGGTCTTTGAAGGGACCATGTTTTTACAAAACTAAATCCTATTGAATTCCCAAATCATCCTGATGACTTCAAATCATTGCTGGCACAAGGCAGGCTATTTGGATTAGGCAGGTCCAAAAAGCACATTGCATGGCCTGAAATGCTTCTGAGGCTCTGTGAAGGAGAAGGAACAGGAAGGAACGTTGGAAGCACTCCAAGGTTGGGGAACCTAAGCATTTTCTCTCTGCCCAGGATAAGGGGGTTGTTGCAATTCCCGTCCAACAAGGCGCAGCTTTCAAGGGAGTCCCCTTGTCCACTTTGATTTTGCCAGATGGGAAGCTATGTTTTGCATCATCTTGCTCTTTGGTGGTGGGGGACAGATAACTGAACACAAAGCATCATACGAATTAGAGGTGATGGCTCAACAATTAAAAAATCTGAGACTTTATGTTTTAGCTATCTTGCTTTTTGAGGCAGAATGGAGAAGTGGGGGTTTATGAAAAAACATAAATTATGTAGCCAAAATAATAGACTGTAAACAGATATTGCTAGTGGCCCTAAAATGCCTTCTCTCCCTTTCTTCTAAGCTAGCCTGAGATTATGATAAATAAAAGCAAAGACTTTAGTTCCTAGCATAACTCTCAACTAAATATGGCCATGCAACTGACCTCTGACTGGTGGACGGTAAACAAGGGTTTATACTGGCTAACTTATCCATTACAATAGACTGAAAATAGCCCTTCTGTGTCCATCCTCCCCCAATATTCATGTGCTAGTCTTGGAACTTGTGAGTGTCATATTTTATGAAACACAGGGACTTTGTAGGTGGGATTAAATACAGTATATTAAGAAAAGGGATTATATTTCACTATTCAGAGGGCCTATCCTTGCCTATTTTCTACTACTATAATAGAATACCACAGTAGGTAAATTATAACAGTAGAAGTTCATGTAAATTCTATGGGAACTGGCTAGGTTTTTCATGAGAAATCAGTCCGTGCTAGAAGGCAAAGATTCTAAGCATATGCCCACTCTAACATAAGTAACCTTTCAAGATAATGAATGTTACCCCTTCATGAGGGTGGTGCCTCTGTAACTGAACTGTTTCTTACATCATTTCCTGGTCTTGGTGCTGTCTCAATGACATTTAAATTTCGCCATGAGTTTGGAAAGGACATCCAAACCACAGAAGATCCTAAATATAGCCACATGTGTTCTTATAAGAGGGAGCCTTAGCCCAGAGAGAAAAAAGCAAGGCAGCTATAGAGACTGTGTACACATGGTAAAGATGGCTCATAGCATCACAATTGCAAGGGTTATGAAGCCAGTTTCCCCCAGAAGCTCTGGGGGAGGGTAGTGTCTGTGCCTCAGGTCCAGTGAAACTGATGGCAGATTTCTAGTCTTTTGAAGTATGAAAAATAAATGACTGTTGCTTCAACCCAGCACATTTGTGGCATTTGTCACAGTAGCTCTACAAAAAAAAAAAGCCTCATGGGAAAGGTAGGGGGAAAGGGAACTTGGTTAAGCTGCCAAATGACTGTGAAGGCTCCTTCACAGCCTTGACCTTTCTTCATCCAGCTTTTCAGTGTGAGAAAGTGATAAGCTTCTGGCTTCTCTCAGTCAGAATGATTTGTAGTTTCTGTTATAAGTAGCCAACCCGAAGAACAAGCAAGAATTATGTCATTTAACCCTGTGTCTCCAAGCCAATGTATAATGAAATCCTACAGAACAAATAGATGTCTAGCCTGGTAATAAAATGTAGTATCACTTTTTCCATAGTGTCATAGGAAGTAGGTAGGTATGGAAAGCTTTTCATCTCAGCTGGACACCACTCGCTTGTTTCCATGACTAGACCCCAGATACATGGAAATAATATTTTTCTGCAAAGACTTTATAAGTCAGAGAAGTGTTTTCAGCGGTGTGAAAATTAGCCTGATACTATTCATTATAGAAACTTGGAAAGTTCTTGAATGCATTGAAAGGTAGCTGAAAGTCATCCAGTCTTTCACTGATAGTTTTTTTTTCCCTGTTGATTACCATTTCATTGTCAAGTGTCCATTCTGTTTATTTGCATGGGATGTGCTTTTATTATAGACCCAAGGAGCACCATCTGGAGCAAGTTATGTAATCGCTTTAGGTTTGTGTCTCCTTGTCAGTGAAACAAGACTACCTCCTGATCGGTGTGATGAGATCATCATAGCATGTCTGAGAGGTTATCTTCCTTGGGTCCCTGAACGGTGTGATGAGGTCATTGTAGCATGTCTGACGGAGGTGAAGGGTGTAATCACTAGGAAGTTCTATTAGCTATGGTCATTCATGTGATTGGTATCAAAGAGAGAGAGAGTGTGTGAGAGAAAGGGGGGGGGAACCAATAAACATGAGTTTATAACTAGCAGATGATACCTTGAAAAGTCATATTTAAGTTTTACAGTCATCTATACATAACAAAGGCCAAAAGCCCTTTAATGTATTTGTTATCTTATACTGATATAGCATATTTGCTTTTATAAAGATATCTTCTCTATAAATTTTCAGTCCACATGGGAAACTTATTTCTATAAGGGTTAAAGCATCACACAATTATTTTGGAGGTAATTAAATGGATAACTGGAAGCTGAAGACAGAGAAGGACATTAACGTGGAAGGTGAGCTTTTAGAAATGGAGCTTTGAGTCAGGTGGAGAAGCAGCTGCTTGGCAAGGTGGACAGTGCGAGCATGTGTACAAGGTACGAGTGCACAGAGCAAAGTGGCTTGTGGGTGACATTCCTACACAATACAACCCACATAGCCTTACCCCTGGTAGAGTTAGAGACTCTTGTTCACACAGCTCCAGAATTCCTAAAGTGTCTTCTCATCTCAAACACTGGTGTTTTGCAGGCCTGGGGCTGTGATCAGGTTCAGGTGACTGCCAACGACTCAGCCAGTAGTTCAGAGAGATATTTCAATAGACCCAAGCGAAGGATGCGGGACAGAAAACTACAATACTGAGATTTTGTTGCTTGCTAGTTACGCACTTGCGTTAACCGCTTATCTCATTTAAAGCCACACAAAACCTCCTACCACACTCTTTAGTTTTACAAGAGAAATACAAAGTAAGTATGCCATCCAATACCAAATAGTTATTATTTATACATCACCTATTCTAATTAATGTGCATGTTATTTTAAATCCCGTATGCCTTCCATTATATCATGCCAACAATAAACAGTTTCAAGTATCCTTCTTCCTTCCTGAAGTATTTTTCTATTTTTTCTCCTGGTATTATTTTTGTAGGAAAAAGATAATGTCTGTATCCTGTCTGATATGTTTTTGGAATTATGAAGACATCTGTGAAGCTTCTACCTCACCTGGGTTTCTAGGTACAATATATCTGGGCTGCAAGATGGCTTAGAACATGTATGTGCTTGCCATGCAAGCCTGTCAACTAGCCTTAGTGAGTGGAAGGAGAGAACCAGTTCCATAAGGTTGTCTTCTTAATATATGAGTGCATATACACAAAAAAAAAAAATTCAAAAGATCTTTATCGATTTCTCTTCTCCATGAATGACATTCTGCAGTAACATTTTTGTGGAATAGCGGTGATTGCCAAGTAGTCAGCAAATTTCAGTAAAGGTAAAAGTCACTAGATAAGTTCTATGATGATGAGAAATCGTGTCTCTTCAATGAGCCAAAGACGAAAATTCCAGAATAAAGAGAAAACTTCTAAGAAAAGGACATGGCATATCATTTTTGGTCATTCCAGACTAGGTCGGGAGAAAAATATGATGACTGGAGGAAAACTGGCCTGTCAGTTAGAAATGTTATTTAGTTTTGAGCTCTGGTTAACTTGTTTGTGAACTCTGAGAAACGTCTTTATGTGCAGGGAGTTGTTTTATTGACTTAATTGTATAGTGTTCTCTAGGGCTGTAAGACGAAAGTGGGGTGTTACCAATGTAAATAAGAATCATCTCTAACCGATGATGCACTGGCCACGGGGAACATGGTGGTTTGAATGAGTGTAGCTCCCACAGGCTCATGTGCTTAACTGCTTGCTCCCAAGTTGGAATCAATTAGGAAGGATTAGAAGGCGTGTCCTTGTTGGAGGAGGCATCACTGGAGGTGGGCGTTCAAAAGCCCATGCCAGGCTTGAACTCTGCTTTTTGCTGTTGATTAAGAATGTAGAGCCCCCAGCTACTGCTCCAGCACTGTGCCTGCCCGCTTCCTGCCACAGTTACTGTGAACTAATCCTCTGAAAATGTAAACAAAGGCCCCAGTTATATGCTTTCCTTTGTGGCGTCTCTTCATAGCAATAGAACAGTATCTAATACAGATACCCAGTCCCCGTATAGGTTTGTTGAAAGAAAATGAGAGTTGGTTATCTCCAAGTCCACAACTGTGGGGAATATGAATGAAGTAACAAGGACAATCTAATAAACAGTTGGGCTCATTAGGGAAAGGACACATCTCATTTGGGGGTCTCTTAGTAACATCTAGTCTCCAGTGAGATAAAAAGATGCCACATGATTTGAGCAGACGGTTATTGAAAAAAAAAAAGGGACAGAGGGGGGAGGGGAGGGAAGATATCCACTCGCAGTCCAGGGAGCAGCTTGCACCCACAGTAGATTATGTAGTTGATGTCCCATGGGAACTGCTTCTCTGCCTTGGCATGGGGACACAAACGCTGTATTGTTGCTGGGCTGGTGGCAGGTGGTGATGTGTCCTCTGCCAACACGTGTCTTTTTCCTTTGATAATAGTGTTCAGAATTTTTTAATGAATAGTTGGATAAGTGTCCTGGGTTTCTGGGTGCAGACACAAATCAATAGACCCGTGATACCCTTGAATGTTAATACTGGCTTCTATTAACATAGACATCTATGAAAGATGCTAAATAATCTCTTATTCCCTAATTTTTAAAATCAATCTAAACAAGCACATTAGAACTATACTACTACACTAGATAATTTTTTTACACCAAGGCCTATTTAACACAATTCGATAGTTGTGATACTTTTTAGCCAGATAGTTTACCCTTAATTAGCCTTATTTAACTTCTTCTGCATTGTCTTACATAATTGTCACCAGGAATTTTTATCTAAACTAAAATTATAATATACTTTTGGCAGTAGAAGTTATGGGATAACAAAATCAAATACAGTGTCTATGGACACGTAGCAATGCGTGTTTTAAATCAATGTGATGAAATGCGAGTGAGAAGTGCTCTTAGACGAATTAGTTGAAATAGATTTATATGTTCAACCAAATTGCTTTTGTCTTTACCATGTGGTAAATTTATACATATACCAAAGAATTGTTTTAAATAATTTTATGATTTATGTTTGGTTTATATATGTGCTTAGTATATGTATCTATCAGGGATGTATAAAAATTACCTGGGGGGAAAGAGTTGAGGCGTAAGAACCCTGGTCCAGACTCTGGCAAAGCAATTATTGTTAGTCTTGTTACCGAAGGTGGTGGTGATCAACTCTGTGATTTTAGTCCCTTCTGCCTTTCAGTCTTAGTTATTTATTACTCAAGGCTAAGTCAAGATATTTTGTTCTGGGCTGTCGTGTGCATTGTAGAGTGCATCTCTGGCCTCTACCTTGATAACAGTCACACTTTTATTGTGATCACAGAGAAAATTGTCTTCAGAGCTTATAAATACCCTAAGACAGCTTTCTGTTTGAGAAGAACCTTTCCTTTTAAGGGAACCTTTCCGAGAACAGAAGGTTTCGTAGGGTTTTTGTTTTTGTTGTTGTGTTTTGTTTTGTTTTTGAGACAGGGTTTCTCTGTGTAGTCTTGGCTGTCCTGGACTCACTTTGTAGACCAGGCTGGGCTCGAACTCACAGCAATCCACCTGTTTTTGCCTCCAGAGGGCTGGGATTAAAGGCTTGCACCACCATCACCTGGAGAGAACAGAAAGTTTTGAACAGGTGATTTGGACAGAGAACTGGCGTAACAAGACTTGGACCAGTGGTTGAATTATAAATATATCTGCTATTTGACATACAGAAAAATGAGGTAGAACTGTTAGTTTAGCCATAAATAAATATTCCAATGTTGAGTGTCTCTTAATGTTAACAGAGTTCTGTCTTTGTGGGTTTTTTTTTGTTGTTGTTTTTTGTTTTTTGTTTTTTGTTTTTTGTCTTCACTGAAATAATTATTTTCTCTTTGAACGCACAGCTCTTCCATTTCTAAGCAAAACTGCACTATTGATACAAATTAATAGGTGGAAAGTAGTGAAACACGAATAGATTTCAGTAACAAGGACCCTAAAGTTGGACATGATTCGTTGTTTCAATTTGCATTCCTCTAAAAGATCTGATTCCCCAGTCTATGTTGCTGAGAGCATGCCATGGCGAGCATAACATGATACTCTATTAAGCATACCCAGAAACACCAAATACAAATTTATATGTGTAGTATCAACTCTTACATGTTCTAGAAGTACAGAAAAAACAGTAAATTGCGAATAATTCAATTTCTGAGACACTTTGGGTCTCTGAACTTTAGGGAAGGGAATCACTTACCTTGTATTTTTCCATGATTGGTCTATGATCAGTCAAATAGAACTGTTGACAGATAGGCTGTTGACAGAACAAGAATAATGAGCATACATTTATGGTCTTCGTCAATATCCCAGGAGATCAACTGCCCTCTAGACCAAGACCAAGTATTTCCTTAACTGAGTGAACTTTGAGAAAAGAGGTTTCCAACCATTATTTATATCCAAGGGTTGTGCTGGCCTTTTTGATACTTTATCAGTTGCCTTTCTTCAGGCAAAGGAAGTTTGAAAGTCTACAAAGATCACTAAACTTGCTTTCTTCCTGTTAATGTTTACTAAGCAATGAACGGGCAGATATGTTCACTCTAATGGCCAGTAAATAGTTGAGAACGATGAGAGGGATGTTTAGGATATTTCTCAGTCAACGCTTAACTGCTCCATTTGTAGATTAATCACATAAGAAAGAATGTAAGCTATTGGATAGTGAGTATATTTCTTCTAGTTGAATTTGATGGTCTAATTTTCATATCTGTAATGTTATGTTATTGCTGGATAATATTTAGTAAAATAAATGGCTGATTGTTTATTTTGACATTATTATTTTCTCAAACATAATTCTGATTGATATTGGTGTCCAAAGGTAGCTATTTGAACCTGTGAGTTATTCTACATTTAACACTGGTTCTCTTATAACAAATAAATGTTTTATGTGTTCAGAATTTATTTTATTTCATTTAATTCTCAAAAAATTCTTCCCCGTATATTTGTAAATGAACATAGATGTCTGAATTGAAAATAAAAAAATTGAATTATTCAGGAAATACATATTTAAGAAAATACAAATGTAATACAAATAATTCTCATTAGTACATTGATAGAGAAACATTAGAACAAATCGGGTTATAAATATTAAAATATATGATACTGGAGAGAGTGTATTACTACCAGAAGAAAAAAAATGTTACAGATTCATTGGGAAATAATCTGACAGTATGAAGAAAGGGTCTTTCAAATTTCCAAGTCTGAGACAGATAATTCTAGTCTGGGAATTTATCCAAAGAAAATCATCTTACATATGGAAAGATTTTTATATATAAAGATGCCATTGTTTTATTATATAGAATAGAAGGGAAAGGAGGAAATAATATTGACCAATAAAAATAAAATTCAAATAACTTGTGGGTCTATCACTCTAAGGATGTATATATTGGCTTTAAGTATGCTAATTATTGGAACAATGAAAATTTCCTCATGTTATAATATTTAGTAAGAGAAGTAACATACAAATTTTATAAATTATGCACCCAGGTAAAATAAAATAATGTTTAGAAAAAGACTAAACTATGGGAAAATAATGTGTATTGTCTTTCTATAGTAAGAAGATGAGTCTTTTAAAGTCAAATTTTCTAAAAATTCTATATTATAAGAGTCTCATTTATAAAGACATGAACACTTAAAAATGGTTAGTCTGTAGCACTCATCTTCATGCTCTTAGATTAGTAACGTTTTTCTTTCAAATGTGAAACTTCATAATGTCTCTGAAAGCACCATAGCCGCAGATCTTAAGCACACCCCTATCTCAGTTAACCTGACTTCACCTGTCTTGGAGAAAAGTCACCACCCATTTGAAGTGTGATAAGCTTGTCTCATAGCTGACTGTGATTCTTACATGTCATCTGTCAGTTTTCTGTCCTAGATAGATTATATCCAGTCTCACCTGTCAGAGTCTCTGCCTCCAAAACAATCAATTAGCAGGGTGATTTTCACAGCTAGGGTTTGGCTGATTTCATTATGTGCTTCCTAGTGATCCCACCTCTTAGCTACAATTTCAAGAAGCTTCTATTTCTCTGTTTGGTAAACAAAAAGGAACATTATACCTGTGGCCTTTCCTTCTCTACTTTTCCAATGGGATACCAGTCCTAGGTGGTCATTATGAGAGGAACCAGATGTACAGTCACCTTAGTTGTCTCCAGTCTCCAGCAATCATACAATTGCTGGAGTGTGTGTGTGTGTGTGTGTGTGTGTGTGTGTGTGTGTGTGTGCACAAGGAGTGGGAGATGTGTTGGATATCAGCAAAAATGGAAGGTAGAGGATATGAAGATGTCAAGTGTACATGAGACAGAGAATTCACATCTAGGCTTTTAGTGTTTTAAAGATGTATTTATTATGTATACAGTATTCCTTCATATATGCCTGCACGCCAGAAGGGGGCATCAGATCTCATTATTAATCGTTGTGTGCCATCATCTGGTGGCTGGGAATTGAACTCAGGACCTCTGGAAAAGCAGCCAGTGCTCTTAGCCTCTAAGGCATCTCTCCAGCCCCATCTGGACTATTTTGAGAACTGCAAATTTTAAACTCTAAAAATTCACTGAATCAATAAACATTTTAGTGAAAATCTCAAAAGAAATATAATTGGATAGTAATTGTTTGAAAAAATGTTCACCATCCTTAGCCATCAGAAAAATGCTAATTAAAACTCTTTTAAGATTCAATCTCATACCAGGCAGAAGGGCTATCATAAAAATTAAAACACACACACACACACACACACACACACACACACACACACACACACGACAAATGTTGTCAAGGATGTAGGAAAAGAGGATCTTTATACACTGCTGGTGAGAATATCAACTGTTGTGGTCCATATGTAAGTCAACTTGAGAAAACACTAATTCTAAATTAATAATGTCTAGTTTCCCTGGTTGAATTCACTAGCTTCTACCTTGTTAACATTCAAAGCATGGTGAGTAAGAAAAAGGAAGCAAAGAAAAATGAGAAAGATGAGGAGGCAAGGGCAGCTTCCAAGTCACAGGCAAGCTAGCTGTATATAGGCTATCTCAAGAAGTGGAAAGGATCTGGGTGCTTTTTAAGTATTGGAAAGATTATTCTATTCTTAACTCCTTGAACAAAGCTTGTTTTCTACTTTTTTAAAGCAGGCCTGGCCTGGCTGGTTTCATGCACCATGGGCTGGGTGCGGAAGAAGTAGATGTCCCTACATCTTCCATATCTCCTTTTCTTCATGATTCCCATGGGAATGCCTTTGTAGACAGGGCTCTTCTATTCCCTACACAGGTCTTCTTTAAAACGCTTTAACTTGTATCCAGCCAGATTGATGTGTTCTGTTGAGCAACACCTGTAGCACACTTGTTTGGTATTTTTCAAATGCGTAACTCTCTCTCTCTCTCTCTCTCTCTCTCTCTCTCTCTCTCTCTCTCTCTCTCTCTCTCTCTCTCTCCCTCTCTCTCTCTAATCAAACTTTTATCTTCTACCCTACAATCCAAATTCACAAAAAGTGTTTCTTAGCTATAATATAAATCTCCACATAGCTTTATTTGCTTGTAGTTTGCAGCTGTGTCAAATTCTTTGATCAGCATTCTGAGACTGTCCAGAGAAAGAACCTGTAATTGTCATCCCATATTTGTGTATAAAAAAAAAAAAAAAAAAAAGCACTCCTACCAACCCATCCATGTATTTCCTTTCTGTATTTATGTTCCAGAATTCACTATCTATTTTCCAAATTCTAAACTTCCTCTTTCATGCCCGGGCAATGTTCCCAGTAAATTATTTATTATGTTGCCCTCATAGAATGTTTGCTGAGTCTTTCCTTATCTTTATGCCATTTGTCTTATTTTCATGACTGGGGTGGATTCTCCTGGAGATAGGGGAGGCACTGTGATTTAAAGGATGTTAATCACTTCCTCGTATGATACTGGGCACTTGCTTTCACTAGTCTGTCAAATTTCTGGGCTCTGGTCTATTTCCTCAACTCCCGCCCTAGGTTTTCAGCTCTTTGCAGGTTGTTGGTTTTCTAGATGGTACACATTTCATGTCAGGCTAGTGTATCTTAAGCTGCACCACCAGCACCTGTTCACCGTGATCAAGAAGGATTTTTGGGTCACACCATGCATCCTGATTCAACAGGTCTTGAGTAGGGTCAGAGCACGGACATTCCATCAAGCTGGCAGGCTATTAAAAGCCATAGAACAGTTGATAAACAGGGTGGCTGGTCATCCTCTGGCCCAGAGTGAACGCTGTCTTCACATGTTTTTACAGGATGAAATAATAGATAAAAGCCACACTCCATCTAAAGCAAGACATGCCTGAGTTTGGCAGGAAGAGGCAAAAAAACCGAGACCATTAATGACTCATCTGCACCAATAAAGAAGTTGTAATGAACTTAGCATGCTGCATGGACACGAGAGTAACACGCCTGGGCATACTAACACTCAATGCCCCCTTTCCTTTTATTTTGTTTTGGCAGTTGACAAGAAGTTAATTTGCTTTAGTGAAAGCTCCCTCGCTCCAGCCTCTAAGTAGCTTTTCCCTGCTGTGTCCATGTGCACACTATAGAGTCCTAAGTCCTGTAGACCCTGCAGTGTCCTGACTAAAGTTGGCGATTTGGTCTTATTTGCAGTTTCTGTGTCACATCTGCTTCTTGAATATGATTGACTAGACTATCTCCTCCACCCCAAATGTGTGATGTCACCACATGGTCCTAATTTACCTGCAGGAGCACGACACCGTTTGCCTCCAGTGCCACACATACGAGGTGAACTTTGCATGCAGAACGTGTCTCACTTCCAGCCTGTATCCCCTTCACAGGGACGGTTAATGAGGGAAATCTTTATATTCTGTATAAAAGCAAAACCAAATTCCTATACTGAAATCACTTGTCTAAAAATTTAAGTCATTTTCAGATAAAAGTTAAAAAAAAAAAAGCCACAGATCTCGTGGTGAGATTCAGCAGCACTCACCATCTGTCTTAGTTATTTTTCCATTGCTATGGTAAATCCCTATCACCAAGGGAACTTATAAAAGAAGCTGTTTAATGGGCTTACAGTTTCACAGTGGTTGAGCCTATGATGGTTCAGGAAAGGCTTGGAGGCAGGAACAGCTGAGGGGCTAGAGTGTGGTGATTTGAGTGAAAATGTCCTCCAGAGGCTCAGGAATGTTGGCGCACTTGGTCCCCAGTTGGTGAGACTGCTTATGAGGGATTAGCGAGTATGGCCTTGTTCAGGGAGATGGCCTCTGAAGTCTCAAAAGATGGAAGCCATTTCAAAGATGCTGTCTTTCTTTGTGTGTTTCTATCACTCTCTCACCTCTATCTGTCTGCTTCTCTCTCTCTGTGGTTTTGTTTTCTATTTACACACTAAGACGTGGGCTCTCCATATACAGGGGGAGTAGGTCCCCCTCAGTCACAGTCATAGGATAGGGGAGTAAGGGGAAAATGGGAGGGAGGGAAGAATGGGAGGATACAAGGGATGGGATAACCATTGAGATGTAATAAGAATAAATTAATAAAATATATATATTTTAAAAAAGACGTGGGCTGTCAGCTGTGCCTTTGCTCTGTCATTGTGGACTCCAACCCTCCGAAACCATAAACCCAAATTAAACATTTATAACTTGGTCACATTGTCTTAATAGAAGCAAGTAGTGAAGACAGAAGGAGACTGTCAGCCCTGGGCTCCTGTTGCCCAGAAGGAAATGCTAGCAAAGCTCTGCTTACAAAGTGAGTTTCCCACTGTCCCCCTGAAGTCTGCTCCTTGGCAATTCACTCTTTTCCTTCCACAGCTCACTGTGACTTTTCACTAGCTGATCAGCCATGCTCTTCGAAAGTAAACACCTCTCTTTTTTTTTCTTATGATAAACATGTGGAGTCCCTGACTTGGCCCACATGGGCCTGCAGGAGATGGCTCCCACCTCATTCTCCATCCCTCCTAGGAATGTTCCTCCCCCTTATCTGACCTTGGAATAAGAAATGTGCTTGTACACATTATTTTCTTTCCTGATACTTGTCATAATCTGAATTGTATAATTATATATGTGATTTATTATTTTGTGTCTGTCTCCTAAGTCTCCCCGTGAGCCCCGAGAGTGACAACACCTCTGCTCACCGCCACATACCTTATCCCCAGACATTAAGTACTGCTTGAAACCGTCTGCATTCCCTTCAAGCGTATTGCGTGACTGCAAGTACTGTCGCCCCGTCTTCACTCAGCAACTGTCCAATAAGCAGCAGCCATCTTGCTCTGAACACGACCTTTTCTGTCACCATTGTTGAATGGCACTGATGAGAAACTGAGACTTGGAGGAGTCAGCTCACCTGCTCCTGTTTGCGCCACCTGTTTTGATATTTAAAGTCACAGTGCCGGACTCCTCCCTTCCGGCTTCTGCTTGGACTAGCCACCCGCGCTCCATCATCGGTCAGCCTGCAGCAAATGAGCACAGTCATGCTTGAACAAACCACAACCTTCCCCCGTCCCCTGCCCTGGAATACTATGCAGATTAGCCTGGACTGAGTCACTCTTGGAAAGCCTCGGAGTTGAAAGTATGTGAAATACACCAGTCCAGTGAAGAGCCTCTCATCGCTCCTGATACAGATGGTCAACGGGATGCTCTAGAAATATTTCTAGTAAGGACTTGTGAGGGGGAAATGGCTGACTCAGTAATATGCTTGCTGTACAAGCATGTCGGCCAAGTTCAATGTTCAACATCCACATTTAAATAAAAAATAAATAAAAATTGAAAAAGGGCATGATGGCATGTGCTTTCAATTCCAGGATTAGAGAGGGGGAGACAGGTAGGGCTTTGAAACCTACCTACCAAACTCATTTGTTTGAATACTTAGTTCCCAATTGGTGTTGCTGTTTAGAGGGGTTTAGCAGTTGTGGCCTTGTGGGAGGAGGCATGTCATTCAGGAAGGGCTTTGAGAATTAAAATAGCCCCCCCTTTCTCTCCCTTCCTTCCCTCCCTCCCTTCCCTCCCTCCCCCTTCCCTCCCCCTTTCCTCCCTCCCTCTCCCTTCCCTCCCACTTTCTTCCCTCCCTCCCCTCCCCCCTTCCCTCCCTCCCCCTTCCCTCCCCCTTTCCTCCCTCCCTCTCCCTTCCCTCCCACTTTCTTCCCTCCCTCCCCTCCCCCCTTCCCTCCCTCCCCCTTCCCTCCCCCTTTCCTCCCTCCCTCCCCTCTCTCCCCCTTCCCTTCCTTCTCCCTCGCTCCTCCCACCTCTCTGCAGCAGTGCCTCCCTGCCATGACGGACTCAGATTCTTCTGAAACTCTTCCTTCTCTAAGTTTATGGCAACAGAAAAGAAATACGTTAAGCTTTTGTGCCTGTTGAGATCTCATCTCAGTAAACAAGGTCGGATGTTCTATGAAATACTCAAAGTTGACTTCTGGCCTCCTTCATGCCGTAGCCCACCACACAGACACCGCAAGGATGTGAGGTGGACTGCATTTCTGCGTGTACTTAGTACCAAGTCCTAGGAAGCCTTGACAATGAGTGAGCGATCTTCAGATTCTTCTCTCCAGAGGAAGCAATTCTAGGACCTGGGTTAATGAGTTCCCTGAAATCAAGACCCCTGCTGTGGTCTTGAACTTCCAGAAGCAGTATCCAGATGACCAGAAGTGCTCACGCAGGACCTTAGGGCTGTAGGGAAGACTTGCCAAGGAGCTGGTGTCGTTTGTCTAACAGCTAAGTGCTGTCAAGAAGACCCTGCAAGGTCATGGGCGTGTCTCCTCTCCAGGCCCTCCTAAAGCCACCTGGCAATATCCCAGGACAAAGAGTCTTCAATAGGGGTAATACTGTAAACTGAAAGTCTACATGCTTTTGTTTTCATGCAAGAAAACAGTTCATCCTTCTTCAGGAAGTATGAAACACAACTTTTATTTGTGGCACCATATCCAACACGTGGGAAAACATATTAGGCATGTACTGGCAAAAAGGCCAGGGGCAAAACACTTGCCAGGTAGTCCTGCCAACCTGAGTTTGATGCCTGGGAGCCATGTGAACGCAGAAGCAGAAAACCATCTCTTCAAAGTTGTCCTCTGACCTTGGCATGCCCATGCTACATATAATAATAATAATAATAATAATAATAATAATAATAATAATAATAATAACAACAACTCATCTTTTAAAGGAAAGAAAAGGACCCACACACTCATGATATATTATTAATTACCTTTCAAGATTCAAATAAACTGTTATCTCACTGGTATGGCATTTCTTACGCTAAGCTTTTTCCTGAATATTGAATGCCTTCATTCATTGCATTAATTTACATGTTTATAGCTACATATCTATGTACCATCTAGAGCTGAGTCCCACAAGGATGAGGACTGTCTTGGTTACAGTCCATCTGTGAAACGCCCAAAGTGCTTATTATTGAATGACAAACTGAGTAGATACATGAAGAGATGGGTGGGAGTTGGGAAGTAGGCAGCCTGGGCCCTGGAGAAGACATTGGCTGGCGTGCACAGAGACTGCTCTGCCTGGTCAGGAGGTCTGTTGTGTTCTGCAAGGGAGAAATGAAATGAGCCAATCTACAGAGAGGCCTCGTGATGGGGCTAATGTTAAGAGGCTTGCACTGAGTTTTATACCGTGTCCTAATCTGCTGGCACACCTGAAGCAGGAGCAGGGCCTGATCAAGCTACTACTTACACACTTTGCTTTCATAACTGGAGAATTCTGCCCACAGTCAGTGCCTTGCCGCGTGGTTAACAGGAAAGCCTCGGAGCAGCAAGAGTCTTGCCATGCTGAGAGTTGGGCTTCTGCTGTCTGAGGTTGCGGGGCCAGTGAGCACAGCTGCACATTAATTTAGGTTCAGGTAGGCAACGGAGTTCATCACAAATGTAAACTGTTATTAAACAGTGGTTTGTTTGTTTGTTTTTTTTTAATCAGAAGAGTTCAAAGGAGGCTCGTGTAAAAATGTAAATTTTTTAATTAGTTACTTTTTTTCTGCTTTCCAATTGTGATTTATTTATTTATTTATTTATTATTTACTTAGAAAGGGGCTCATACCGTTCAGGCTGACCTCAAAACTCAAGACATTGCCAAGAATGGTCTCGAATTTGTGATCCTCTTTGCCTGGACTTTCTGTGTACCGGGACTTCAGGAATATGTAGCACACTGGGTTGTATGTTTTCCCAGAGTCTGACCAAAATGGATGGAAGTAGTTTAAGTAGAATCAACTTTTAACATCATGTTTGCTCCCTAAAATAAATACATGCAGAAAAACATATGACCTAAACAATGCTAGCTCAAGTAATAAAAATATTATATTGCCAAAATATATTTTGCAATCTGAAGATATTTTCTAGAACTCAAAGATAATGAAGTTTCTGAAATTAGTGGACATTTCAAGAAAGAAGCTAAATAGCAAGGAAACTAAAGTTTTTGAATCTTGTCATAGGATCCTTTTTGCAATGTCCAGTAGAAATCCTTCCAGTCCTCAGTTTGAAGAATCTGTGTACTTCAGCCCTGCCTTGGATGGTTTTAGTTTATGAAGTGTATGTGTTCCTGTAAAGTTTCAAATTTAGCATTTTTATTAGTATCTTTTCAACTTTTTTAAATGTATCTGGGACTTTGGAAATATAATCACCAATAAATTTCTTATGACCTGAACAATTCTTTGTGTTACATGCATTAGAGTCAGCATTCCTGGAGTTCAGTTTTTGTGGAGTGAGGTATTAACGGTCATAGAGCCAGACTGTTCTTTTCTTAATATTAAAAACAAGGTTACAAGATCCTGTTCTCCAATTCCATATGTCTTCCTTTCGATTGTTAAGAGTGATTTCTAAAGATCCAACACAAGAGCAGATGATCTACACAGGCTGGATTTGGGGGTAATTGGATTTTCTTTTCTCTTCACAAAAATTATGCATGCATGGGAAGAACGGTAAGAAAGCGTGTCAACTGTGCCTGCTAATTACCATCAGCGAGTGCCTGGCTTTTGAAATCTGATTTAAGAAAAAAAAAATGAAATAAAACCACAGGCCTCACTGATAGAAAACTGTATACTGTTTAAGCAATGATGGGGGAAGCCCAGTCTTTAAGCAGACTAGACTTTGGACCAAACCCAACTAATGTTTCTCATCCGTGTTTATTTTGTTACTTGACATGATTCAACTCATTAAGATTTCAAAGGTCCAAGGGAAAGTACTTGCACTTTGCCAAGGCATCCTTAGTTAGAATTCCATTATCTCCCATGATCCGAGACAGGGGTTTCCTCCTACTCAGTTCTGAGTAATTATGTGTAAGCAAACCCTTGGTGTTCTCCTAGAGTGACTATGGGGCCGATGGCTCACTGTGAATCATTCATGTGGTAGAATCTTCAATGAGAGGGGATGGGAGACTGACGCTGATTCGCTCGCAGCATTTAGATGAAGACTGACTTCCCTGTTCTCTTCATTTGCTTCATCAGACTTGATCCTTATCCTTGTAAACCATACCCTCTCCTAAACTGATTACAGGAAAAGGAGAGCAAATGAGCACATTCAATTACGCCTTCCTGCTCTAGCAAGTCTAATTTAAAATGCGCCTTAGGAAACATTGCATCTTCTTTACAAAAACGGGACATGGTTGTTCTGGAAATGCGGCTTTCCCTCTCCTCCTCGCCCTCTCCCCACCTCCAGCTCCTGTTTTCTTCCAACTCTTTCTTCCCCATCTCTTCTCCTTCCATTTACTTCTTACCTTTCAGCTTTTTGCCTTTTTTCAGCTTCTGCCTTAAGCCGAGAGACAAAATGACTATAAATTAGAAAGAACAGTCATTGTTACTTTTTTTTTTTCAATCAGCTAGTTTGGCTTCTTTTGTATTAAAGGTTGGACCCGAGGTGTAACAGCCATTACTCCCATCTTGCCTCTCCACTGTCAAATTCTGCTAAGTGCCAAGTTTATGGATCCTAGGAAGACCTCATTAGTGAAGATCTGATTTGTGCTATCCTGACTTCTATCCTGGTAATTGTAAGAAACAACAAGCCAATGCCTCCATCTCACCTCCAGCCAAAAGCACGTGCAGGTGATAGCATCCGAATGACTTTTTCTTGTTGCAATTTCTCCTTCACATAGGCAAATTATTTCTGGGCATATAGCTCAGTCTCTGTTATGCCTTATTGCCCTAAGGCACTAAAAGCCTGAAAGCCATCACGCGTCATATGCGCTGCTATCAGAGACTGGGATACAGTCTCTAGTTTATCAGCTGTTTTAGGGATATGTCCCTACCCACTTTGATCTTGGATTTCTCAGTCTCTAGAACTTTAATGAATTATTTCTGTTATTTAACTCACCTGGTCAATTGTGTTTATTTTTTGATTAAAATTATTTGAATACTTCTTATTGAACCAAAGCCAATGACATTCTAGGATACCCAAGCTTAATAGTTTGCTGTCATTTGATATCTACCCCTGTCATCTCTCATGTTTGAGACATTTGTCTTTTTCCTGTTCATATCTTCTGCACTTTTTATTCTCAAGAAGAAAGTTGATGTTTCCTTTATGTGGCTTGGGATGACCTTCTGTGAATCTCCACAAAGTCAGTTAGTTTTTCCAGTGTTAACTCAAATGATATCATGTCAGAGATGCCACCTGACGCAAAGTAGCTTCTAGCTAGTTTCCACCACATTAGTCAATGTTGGGTCACGAGCTGAACTTGTTTGGTTATTTGTTTTCTACTTTCCCCCCACCACTTTACAGAGCAGTGACATCCTGAGCAAACAGATCTTTTCTCTGTCCTGTCATTTTCTCCAGCTCTTAGAATGGGACTTGACAAATCAAGGAAACAAAAGTGAGAATTGTTAGAAGTAAGTAAATGAAATGAGAAAACTAACAGTATACTTTTCAAAAGAAATGGGGAAATGGAGGAAAACAAAGGAGGAAAGATAAGGTGGAAGGAGTTTCTATGGGAGTTTTTTTTTTTAATAGGTTTTGGCCACATGCCTTTTGCAAATGCTGTATGTTATTTATCATGGAGTTTTGGAGTGTCCCTGGGACACTATGAAGCTTCCTGAGCAACCTTCATCATGGCTCATGAATGCCAGTGCATGGATTTCTAGAGACTTACAAGTGCCAGCTTTCTCTTCCAAGAGGGCACACCCTCCTGAGATGTACAGAAGCCAGAGGACCCAGTTGGTGCTGTGTGAGTCTCGGTGATTTTTTTTGATTAGGTAAAACTGTGCAGGAAAAAAATACTAATTAAAAATGTATCTTAAGAATCTATTTTTTGATATAAGTTGTAGAATATGAGAGACATTTATATTGTCAGTACTGGCAAAGGTGTGAGGAGGACACCAGTTCCAAGCCGGTGTGGCATTCACAATGGGACTTGTCTCAAAATAAATAAACAAAAACAAACAGGAAGAATCCACCATAGCCCTCCAGGGAACTACCTCAAATACACTGACAGTGTTAGGGTTTAACTTAGTCACACTAAAAAGAGCATTATATGAACTGTTCAAAATTCACATTTGCCTATAGTTTCCAGAGAGAAATAAATTATTGTCGAACTCTGTGGATACAGGGGCTTTCAAATAGACCAGTGTGCCACGTAAAATTATTCTGTCCAAAGAATAAGAAAATGTACTGGACCAGTTCCTCCAGTTCACATCAAATAAAATACTCAGCCTGCGGAATTCTTGGAACCCGACCTGCTGCATTACTCTAAAATGTCAGGAACTGATAGCAACAGATAGAAGTGAGCTGGCTCAGTGATGTGCCGATGCAGGAGCCAGTTGACATAGTGATGGGAAGATAGGGTGGGAAGTACCAGGGAATAAAGCAGAGGTTTTCTAACTATCCTGTTCTTGTATTTGTGAGGTGTGGGCTGCTGTGAGCAGCAGCACTAAAACAAAAACAAACACAAACAAACAAACAGAAACAGGACTTGGTGAAGAGAGAAACAGTTTTTAAGTGACCGTTGGTATCCAGCCTGCTGGAATCATAAAAGCAGCTTCAGTAAGTAAGGTCAATGTGCCTGCCTCCAGCTCCAGTGGAGGCACAAAGAGGGGTTTTCGTTGGTTACTGGAAACTGGTGTTTGCAGGTGATGTTATTGGCTTGGTTTGGGTGGTGGAGAGACAAGTGTGCCTGAACTTTGTGAAACACCTCACAGATATTAAGTTTTGATTCCTCTACTTAAGGTCATTTCATCTGTACTATAAGAAGACTGTTAGTTTTTGTTTTTTGTTTTTTTTTTACAGATTAAAATAATTTCCCTTTAAGTTCCTAAAATATTCTAAGAATACTATGAAGTTCCAGAAGAAGTGCCCCCAATTAATCCCTTTGCATCATCAAAGACTTCCATGTGCTGTGTTCTACTTTAATTAATTGCAAAAAAATAATTTAGGAACAGATCTTGCTAGGGAAACATCCCTCACTATTCTGTCTTTGTGTGCATAGAACCCTCTCTAATAAAATGATTTTGTTTGGTTGGTTTTTTGTTTTGTTTTGTTTTTTTCTCTTCACAGAGGCAAACAGGCTGAAGCAAGCCCATCTGATTTACCAAACAGATTCCATTTCAGGGTTACATTGGCCAAGATGTACTAGTTCCAATTAGCTAAGAGTTCTGAAAACGAGTCAGCTCACGGTAAATGAGCCATCCTTGGGAAGCTCACTGAGCTTCGCTCCCTCCAAAGGGGCTTGCTTTTCTCCCTTCTCTTCTTGCCAGATTGTCTGAGGGTGAGCTGTGCTGGGGATGGCCACCAGGGATAGCTCCAGCTTGCTAGCTTACAGGAAGCGCCTGCAGCTCAGAGGCATCTTTCTCCTCCCCATCTCCCCATGGAGGGTGCACTCGAGGTTTGAGCGTGGGGTAGAAATGGAGGCGTTTCCGTGCTATTTTGGTAGATTCTACTGACTGGCTGCTCAGCTGCTCATGAGTCACCCTAACCTCAGAATCTGTCATTCGAACAGAAATAATGACACCTATTTTCTGTGACTGCCTGAACTGCATGAAGACATTATTCATATTTCTGAAATCCATGTGAGAATTAGTCAAGGTTAGATATAAGGAAAACTTTAATGTAATTGCTACTTAGTTATGATTTGAGCTTGTCTTTTAGACTTTGAGAATTCTCTATTCTGAAAAGTTAAGAATGAAAAGAGGTGTTGGGGTAAATTTAGTATGTTTGACAAAATAGTTCAAGAATATGTAAGTGTGAGTGTGTATATGTATAATATAATATATATTTATATATGGTGTAATGTATATATGTGTGTATAGATATTACATTAGAACTTAATCCTTTTTTTAAAAGCTACAATGCTGTGTTTTAGTCTCATGACAATTGTGAACGCACAGGAATTTTAGACTCTGCCAGTTTTCTTCGGATCCTAGCTTTGTCCTACTTCTGAGACATGTAACTGTGCAAATAGATCAACCCGGTAAGACCTCTGTTAGCTGCAGTGCTTCGGCGAAGTGAGAAGCTGGCGTTCAGGCTTTGCCATGTGACTGTCAGGGGAAGGTCAGTAGACTGAGGTTTGAGCTGGATTGAGTTAAGAGAGCAGTAGAACGTTCCAGGCCTCTGCAGAGCCTGAGCCATTCTCCTTCTGATGGAGTCGCCAGACTCATAATCTTGGTCCATGCTCGGGATGACATCAAGTATCACAGGGTTTGCTCCTCCTCCAAGGCAAGGCTGCTTGCTAATCACGGGCCTCCATCTCCTGACCTTGTCACATGGCACAAGGCTCTTTTCTCTTGGTGCTGTGTTTTCTCCTCCAAAGATGCATTCAGAGAAGGGAAGTATTCTGGTTACTATTATCACAAGTGTTCGTTCAGCTTTTAAGGGGAAATAAACAAAAGTACATTTTTGTTCTAATTAGATCATAGGAATCAGTATGTGAAATTACTTTTGATTTATGTCATAGTGTCAGCTAAAACCTACAAGGCATGCCATCTCAATCTCAACATGTTTAGCAGAGTGCTTCGCTTTCTTTAGAAAAGCAGTTCATGATGCTCATGTGCGCAAAATCCACACATACATTTTGATGCCTTATTTTCACCCCTCAAAGTAAAATGATGACAAACAACTTAGACATACGTACAGAAATTGATACCAATTAGATTTTTAAAGTTCAGATAGCTATAGGCTCTATTCTAATTCACAAGACTTTCATATTTCTTTGAACATTTCCCCCTCACTGTGGCTTCTTTGTTCTCATCACAAGGAATGCTCCTTGTTGAAAGCCTCAGCACCACTCCCTAACCCACCACTCCTCAACTCTCCTTTTAAATCTCATCAAGAGGTTAAACTGAATTACAGAGGATGAGAACAATTTTTTTTTTTTGGTATTGGAAGAAAATAAGGGACCACTAGTCTAGCAGCTCAGATTAATCAGGATCAAACTAACCTTACGTAGTTTTGCTCTGACGTAGCGTCTAGGCTCTGCCCTGGCCCCATGACCAAGTGTCCACCTTTGTTACCAGTAGCCAAACACTGGACACAGTGATGCATCCTAGAGTTTCTTCCTAAATAAACTATTCGCCTCTTTCATTTATTCCTTTATCTTCAAATTTCTCTCCTATTCTTTTAAGCATTGGCATCCTAGTTACTAACCAGCCCTTCATTAGGTCAATTGTCGTATCCTTCCATCCAATCAGACACCTCGGTGCTAACTGATGTCTACCGACGTTTCTGCCTCTCACCCAGTTTCATTTTTACTGTCATCATGCTCTCTTTGACCCTCTCCTGCTTCTTCCTTCTTTCTCCCCCTTATGCATTCATGGGTTGGCCAACCGTATTTCAGTTCACAGAACATTTATCAAGAGCTTTTAATATATTCCTAACATTTACATACTGCTTTGGAGTATACATTCAAAGAATACTCAAAAGTACATTTAAAACAAAACTAAAACAAAACCACACAAGTACTACCGATGTTCAGGTGTCTTTGATAGAAAAATAATGACCAAAATTGGTGCAACAGTAGACTGTTTAAATAAAGAATTGTAAATAATTTTGTAGACTTTAATGCAATCATTAAAATGGTGTTTCTAAAAAGAAAGATCTGCTGTTAGTGCACTCATCTTTGTACTCTTATAGTAAGTTTTTAAAAAAGTATTTGCTGCATAACATGTAATATGACCTTTAATTTGCTTATTGGGACCAATTTAAAAAGCCAAGACTGAAAAGGAAAAGAAAGTAATTACAATGTGAATGAGTGACTGTTATGAAGAAAGCCAAGGACTTTACTTTGGTTTCTGAGTCTTCTCTGAGGATTAGTGCTGTAGACAGCCTCTAACATATTCCCTTATTCACACGTCTTCCAGTTCACACCTCAACATAATCTCATTAGAGCTGGCCCTGTTTCTAACCAGCAACCCATGGTCTGGGTGATGAAATCTCACTTTTGGAATTAGACTACAGATCACAGAGACTTCTTTCTTGCTTTCTCAGCATCCTGCTTTGATGTCACATGCCCGTGAGCTCTCCGTTTAGCTGCAGGTAAACTGAGGGCAGATGCCAGCCACAGCCATTAAGGCCTAGCGCACTTCAGCCAAATAAGCTGAGAGGAAGCTGATGCTGCTTCCAAGTACAAGTGGGCGTGGAAGGGGATCCTACCCCTGTCAGATGACACTGCATTCGCTGAGCAGAGCTTTGTGGAAGACCATCAAACAGCAGAGCAAGTAAACTGTACCTGAATTCCTGACCCTCGGAAACCATGAGATAAAAAAAGTCCCATTAGTTTTGACATAAAAAATTATGCTGCAACAAGCCACTAACTCATATAGGCTTGCTTTATAGCATGTAAGGGACCAAATAAAATCAATTTGAAATGCTGAAGGATTTTGTAAACATAATCTGAAATTTGGCTGTTACAACCTAATCCCCTGCTTTGAAAAAGAGAGCAAAAGAAAGAGTGCAGGTACCTTCACTGCATGGGACAGAATCTTCGCTCAAGCTTAGAAGAGTACAATGCCATGAGAGTACACTGCTATGAGAGTACACTGCCAGAAGAGTACAATGCCAGGAGAGTACAATGCCATGACTACTTCGGCATTTAAGATTATGTCCTTCCTGTGAAAGTCAGACCCCACTCTCCACTCAGTTGTGGAGAATGTCCTGTCCATTGGCTAGATCTCATTAGGGGTTCGAAGTTTACTGCACATATTGTCCTTGGCTGGTGTCATAGTTTGAGCAGGACCCCTGGGCCCAGATCTGCCCATCATAATGTTCTTCTTGTAGGTTTCTAGGATCCTCTGGATCCTTCTATTTTCCCATTCTCCCATGCCTCTCTCACGAACTCTGGTGCCTCATATTTGACCACATCCCCTGGAGGGGGAGACCTGGTGGAACTCAGAGGAAGGATAGCAGGCTACCAGGAAGAGACTTGATACCCTATGAGCATATATAGGGGGAGGAGGTCCCCCTCAGTCACAGTCATAGGGGAGGAGAGTAAGGAGAAAATGGGAGGGAGGGAGGGAGGGAGGAATGGGAGGATACAAGGGATGGGCTAACAATTGAGATATAATATGAATAAATTAATAAAAAATATTTTTTAAAAAAGTCTTGGAGAGATCAGGGAAGCAAGGCACATTCCTAAACACAATAGAAGCAATACAGAGAGAGAGAGAGAAAAAAAAAGATTATGTCTTTTCCCTATCCCAGAATGTAGACTAATCTGAACAGTACATCCTTTGTCCTTGGACTAGCAACCTGTCACATATAGGCCAGGAAGTGGTCTTCACTTCCTCATAGAACTTTGCTCCCAGAAAACATAAAAATGCGATAGTGGTTCACTATGCCTCTCTTTCTCCGCCCAGTAAGAGATGATAGGACGAACAAGCTCTGATCCTGACCTTGTGATCTATTGAGGAGTTTGTGCACTGGAGCCTTTCAGACAGAGGGGTGACTCTCCCCTCTCCCCACGGAGTGTTCTCTATGGAGTTGACCTGAGGCTGGGTATCAGAAACCCCTGACTATGATGGAGTGAACAAAACCCAACTCATCCTTAACTACTGATTCCTCCTATAAGCATTTACCTTACCAGAAGGAGAGAAATAAGTGAAGTTGAGGAAAAGGGGAAGACGTTGCATCCAACTAGGTGACGGGTGATTTTCTACATCAGAATTTCCCAAGACTAAGAATGTTGAGTGTGAGAGCTGAATGTGTACGTG